>NC_133650.1:64916999-65079317 GCF_009905375.1 Apium graveolens
AATCACCTCCTCTTCCTCAAGAGTCCTACTTCTCCTTGGTCCCTGCAACAAATTGCAGATTTGAGAACCACAGGCGGTATCTAATACCCAAGTAGAAATTTGATTTAATGACATATTCACTTCTATCATGAACATACCTGAATCAGAAGCGATAGTCTCACTACCCTTCTTCTTCTTCAATTCTGCAAGGTAAACCTTGCAGTTCCTCTTCCAGTACCCCACCTTGTTACAGTGAAAGCAAACAACTTTGCTCTTGGGGTCTTCAGCTTTTGGTGGAACCGGCATTTTCTCACCTACTTTCTTCTTCTTGGAAGGGTTCCTCTTCCTTTTCTTAGGATTGGAACCTTCACCAATTAGAAGAACAGAACTCTTCTTAGGGGGAAAATTCGATTCCGCGGTCTTCAACATGTTGTGGAGTTCAGGAAGGCTGACATCCAACTTATTCATGTGAAAGTTCACAACAAACTGCGAGAACGAACTCGAAAGCGATTGTAAGACCAAGTCTTGGCTCAGCTCCCCATCCATGGCAAAACCAAGTTGTCCAAGACGTTCAATCAAATTGATCATCTTAAGTACATGGTCATTCACAGATGATCCCTCAGACATCCTACAACCGAACAGCTCCTTCGATATCTCATATCGAGCTGTCCTCCCCGCCACATCATACAACTCTTATAGATGCATGAGGATAGTGTGAGCATCCATATGCTCATGTTGCTTCTGTAGCTCAATGTTTATGGAAGCTAGCATGATGCATTGAGCAACATTTGCATCATCTATCCACTTACGATACACAACATGTTCATCATTATGTGCATCACTAGCAGGTTCAGTAGGCTTAGGTGAGTCAATCACGTATTCCAGCTTCTCAATCCTGAGAACAATTCTCAAGTTTCGAAGCCAGTCAGCATAATTAGGACCAGTCAATTTGTGAGCATCTAGTATGCTCCTGAGTGATAGTGCAGAAGACATAACGTACAAAGTAAATCTGTAAATGATAAACACATAACAACACTTAGCAAATATTCGATTTCATTTCAAAACACTATATGAATCGGGTCTTTATTCATAAGTGGCTCCCACTAGTTTATCTAATTTATTCAACCCCCTACGTAAAAAATTAAGCATTCATAATGCTAGTGGGAATAGGGATCCTGCATTCTAATACACAACCTCGGCTGTAGCACGAACCGCCATGTAATGTTTAATAGGCAGACAACTCTTGTCAATTACATCTTATGTTATTCCCTAATCAAACTTTAGCCTCTTGAATAATTGAGTCTCGGCTGTGGCACGACAAACTAAATATTCTAAGTCAAGTCTAACCCAACATTCCATACAGTTGAATCAGTCCCCAAAGGCCCACGGCTGTGGCGCGTACCGACCTTTAGATTTTTATTCAATGTACACATCTCTATGTAATAGACAAGTATTTCTTATTTCAAAATCAAAGCCCTCGGCTGTAGCATGAACCGACAATGATTCAAAAATAAAAACTACTTTCTATCATGTTGGAAGGCTATGACCGACACAAGCCCGTTGTATCATTGGCCAATTACTACTTGATATTATTTAATTTTAGAGGGATTATATTACGTTACAATCATAATCATATTATAAAGAGATTCTTCCTTTTAAATTAAATATTTCAAATCAATAATCAATAATCAGATGATTCCCAGATCGGGTGGAGCATTGTCAAGAGGCGTCACTTAATAACCCTTTCTTACAGATAGAAATCTGTTGTTGACAGAATCATCCTTTCTCTCATATCGAAAATTCATATTCAATTACGTGTTTCATAAACACAAGAATCTCATGATTGTATTCATAATATTATTCTTAAGGTTATGAAACAATTTCACTATACTAGGTTGTCTAATAAACGCCTTATGTTCATTTAAGTTCACCTAAATCTATCATCGCATGATAAAATAAGCATATATCACATATATAAACATGAATAAACATCAAGGTAGGCATGTTACATCATCTATGTATCACATGAAGCATTTAAAAGCAGTTAAAACAGTTAAAAACAGCTTTAAAACACTTTCGGAAATATAAACAGTTCAAAACTTTTATATAAACTAAAATTGATCACTCTATTAAATCCGTCTCAGAAAAACGAATCCAACGGTATATTACACGCCTAAAACGGAGTTACGAAACTCCCAAAAAATCAAATTTAATGTGGACAGTTAGGCTGTAACGCATTACAGGAACGCGTTACAAGCCCTGTAACGCATTCCGGTGATGCGTTACAACCATTTTAACCAATTAAAAGGTGTAACGCATTCCGTGAATGCGCCACAGGGTGTAACGCATTCCCGGAATGCACGACACCCCTTTTTTTTTTCTTTCTCGCAGCAGCCGCCGCCTTTTTCCTCGAAAAACTAGCCGGACAGACCCTGTACCTTTGTCTGCCTTCTTTTCTTTCCGTACAATCAACACAGCACACACAGATGCAGAAAACAGATGATACAGATATATACATGCATACTAACAATTTATATATATATGTTTATTTAATTACGAATTTAATTATAAAAACTTCAAAAATTCATAATAAAAAATCTATACATCATAAAATTATGAAAAAAATACCCAGATGATCTACAACACTTGTAGAACCCAGATCAACATTCAAAATTATTCTGAGAAACGATTTCTCATCAGACAAAATTAATCCATTATATAACTTGTAAAAATCATAATTAATTCATACAAGCACAAATAAAATTCTGAAATTTTTACCACAGATCTATATACATACAACCTATGCTCTGATACCATTGTTGGATTTTAATCGCAGTGGGGCATGGCAAAACACTTTTACACACATAAAATCCAAATAAAAGCATATAAATCATGGTAAAAATGTAGGGATCGAATCTAACCTTTAAAATAATTCGGAGACAACGATCAGAGATCCTTAGCAGTTGCTTCTCAAGTGTGAAGCACTCCACCGGTATCCACCAAGAAAACGATGTTAAGGAGGAGGAAGGAGGTGGAGAGAATTGGGTTTTCCAAACTTTTTGGGTTTTGGGGTTCGAATGAATATAGGGTCTATAATAGTATATTTATAGGCAAAATTTTCAACTGAAATTTTCCCATAAATATTATTATTATCCCATTTATTATTCTCATTAATAATTAAAACACCTTTTAATTATTAATCCTTTTTCTAAACACTTTAGAAATAATTCTCTCTCTTGATTTAATTTCCAAAAATTAAATCCTTAATTAATAATATTAAGAACTTTTCTTAATTAATTTATAATCAATTAAATCTCATTTAATTAATTATTAAATTTGCCAATTAATTATTTATTTCACAAATAAATAATTATTAGCCATTATTAATTAATTCCTCCACCATTAAATCATTCTCTTTTTATGGTGTGACCCTGTAGGTTCAATATTAAGCCGGTAGTAGAAATAAATAATAATAAAACTATTTTATTATTATTTATATAAATTCTCCAATTCATTAAATATGATTAATTAATTAATCATATTTATTTTGTTAGATATATTTGATAATGTCATGGCTAATATAATTTATGTTTAGATTTCAGATCTTACTTAACAGGACAAATCAGTACTTAACTGTTGATCAGTACTTATACTGGAAGTCAGGACTTAAGGATATCAGTACTTATATTATCAAGAGATAATCATCAAAAGTTAGATATCAGAACTTAAGTGCTGAAAGATGATCAGAGAAGGACATTAGCTGATTAAAGGAAAGAAGATCGAGATAAACATAAGAAGAGATATGCATGAAGAAGGAATTCCGTGAAGAATGGAATACTTGGAAGAAAAGATATCTGATTGATATATTTTAGGAAGCAGAATTATATTCCATATTAATTAGCAATTATCTTGTAACTGTGTAGTATATAAACACAGACATAGGGTTTACACTATAAGTGTTATCATATATTCGAGAAGATTATTCATTGTAACCCTAGCAGCTCTCGTGATATTTGTTCATCACTGAGAGGTAACAGTTCCATACTGTAACAGAGTTTATTGTTTCAATAAAGTTTGTTTTCTGTTAATATATTAAAGTTCGATTTGATTGTATTATACACTGTATTCACCCCCTCTACAGTGTGTGTGACCTAACAAGTGGTATCAGAGCTAATCTGTTAACACATATACAGCTAAAGATCCAAACACAATCATGTCTGACACAGAAACTCCAACTAAGCCTACCAAAACTGAAGAACCTCCAAAGCCACAAATTCAAAGTCGGTATGAGACTATCTGGGTTCCCATACTGAGACCATCTGAATATCCCATATGGAAGGTAAGGATGACCATGTTCCTGGAAGCAACAGATCCAGGATACCTTGATAGAATCAAGGAAGGGCCTCACAAACCAACCAAGCTCGCTATTGCAGTTGCAGGTGAAGCAGCAAAGACCGTACCAAAGGAGAAGAGTGATTATACTGCTGAAGATATAGCATCAATTGCTAAGGATGCCAAGGTACGACACTTACTGCATAGTGCCATTGATAATGTAATGTCAAACAGGGTAATCAACTGCAAGACTGCTAAGGAGATATGGGATGCTCTGGAAACAAGGTGTCAGGGAACTGACACAATTAAGAAGAACAGGAAGACAATACTCACTCAAGAGTATGAACACTTTGACTCAAAGACTAATGAGTCATTGAATGATTTATATGATAGATTTATCAAACTTTTGAATGATTTGTCATTGGTTGATAAAGAATATGATCTTGAAGATTCAAACCTTAAGTTCCTGTTAGCTCTTCCTGAATGCTGGGATTTGAAGGCAACGACAATAAGAGACAACTACAATCTTGATGAAACAACTCTTGACGAAATCTATGGAATGCTCAAGACTCATGAGCTTGAGATGGAACAAAGAAGCAAGAGGAAAGGAGGAAAGTCAAGGACAGTTGCTCTTAAGGCTAAAGAAGAATTCCCCAAAGCAGCTTCCTCAAGGAAAGACAAGGGTAAAGCTCTTGTCATAAAGTCTGAAACTGAGTCATCAAGTTCTGAAAGTGATGATGACTCAGATTCTGAAAGCTTGCCTGAGACTGATGCTGATGAGGAGATGATGAAGCTGTGTGCTCTTATGGTGAAAGGAATCACAAAGATTGCATACAGGAAGTTCAGGAAGGGAAAGAAGTTTTCTAGGAAAGGCATAAGTTCTGATAAGAAGAATTTCAGAAGATCTGAAGGCAGAGGAGGAAAGTCTGACAGAGGAGATTATACCAATGTTAAATGCTATAACTGTGGTGAGAAAGGCCACATATCTCCTGATTGCAAGAAGGTAAAGGGTGACAAAGGCAAGGCTCTTGTCACAAAGCAGAAAAGCTGGACATACACCTCAGACTCTGAAAGTGAGGAAAACTACGCATTGATGGCAAATGCTGATAAAGAAAGTGCTGAGAGCAGTTCTGAAGCTGCTGAAACAAAGGTACCTCAGACTACTTATGCTTTTCATACTGATGATATTAATGAGTTGAGAAGATATCTTAAAACCATGTTTGTTAGTTATAGAGATCAAACTTTAACATGTGAAAGATTAACTTCTGAAAATCTTGCATTTAAGAAAAGAAATGATTTCTTAGAAAAAGAGTTAGTCATGTTCCATCAAACTCAAAAGGATAGAGATGATGCTTTTTATGTTAGGGATGAAGTGCTAAAAATGAATGAATCTCTAAAAACTGAGTTAGAAAAGGAAAGAGAGATTATCAGGACTTGGACTAACTCTGGCAAAACAACTCAAAATTTGCTAAGTAGTGGAAACTGGAAAGAGGGCTTAGGTTATGGAGAAGATAAGAATGATAAAGGAACTGAAGAAATTAAGCCTGTTGATAAGCAAAAGCCAAAGTTAAAACCTGTTAAGTTTGTAACTGTAAAGTCTGAAAATGAGAATCAGAAGTTACAAAGGAATTAACTTCTGACAAACTAAAACAGGAAAAGACAGCTGAAGTGAACATAGGCTTAATGACAAAGAAGCAGCTTAAGCATAAGCTGAAAGATGTTAAGAATGCAAACAAGGTAAAATCACCTAGGAAAAATAGGAATGGAAAGGAAGGTGTGAATAAAAGCAATACTTATAAACCAGTTCCTGATGCTCCTAGGAAAACATGTCATAACTGTGGAAGTTCTAACCATCTGGCTTCTTTTTGCAGGAAGAATAAGAATATTAAATCCTTACCTTCAAAATTAGGAGTTAAGAGTCAGTCTATTAGATACAAACCACAAAATCCTTGTTTTCATTGTGGTAGTTTATGGTATTCCATTTATACTTATAAGGAATATCATAGTTTGTACTATGATTATTATCAAATAAAACCTTCTTTGAAGAAAGTTTCCATTGTTCCTTCTAGTGTAAATTCTGATTCAAAGTCTGATAGTGTAAGTTCTGATAAGAAAAATGTTAACATAAACTCTGATGCTAAATCCGCTGCAAATGTTAACAAACTTAATAAGGCCAAAGGATCCAAGCAAGTCTGGGTCCTTAAAACTAATAATTAGTGGTCTTTGTGATTGCAGAGCAACATGAAAAATATTCTAGTTCTGGACAGTGGATGTTCAGGACATATGACTGGAAATAAGGCCCTGCTATCAGACTTTGTGGAGAAAGCTGGCCCAAGTGTTTCTTATGGAGATGGCAACATTGGAAAAACATTGGGATATAGCAATATCAATCTTGGAAATGTCATAATTAAAGAAGTAGCTCTGGTCTCAGGACTTAAACACAACCTACTGAGTATAAGTCAAATCTGTGACAGAGGTTATCATGTTGATTTCTTTGAAGAACACTGTGAAATTGTGAGTAAATCTAAAGGCAAAGTTATTCTGAAAGGATACAGGCGTGGTAACATTTATGAAGCTAAGCTTTCAACAAGTACTGATGGTTCTGTAATATGTCTGATAAGTAGAGCATCAATTGAAAAAAGCCGGAATTGGCATAAGAAACTCTCTCATTTAAATTTCTACAATATAAATGAATTGGTCAAGAAAAATCTGGTGAGAGGACTGCCAAAGTCAGTATTTGCTCCTGATGGTCTTTGTGATTCCTGTCAGAAAGCCAAACAAAGAAAATCTTCATTCAAGAGCAAGACTGAATCATCAATTCTTGAGCCTTATCATCTACTACATGTTGATCTATTTGGTCCAGTAAATGTCATGTCTATTGCGAAGAAGAAGTATGCGTTGGTCATAGTGGATGAGTTCACCAGATACACATGGGTGTATTTCTTGCACACAAAAAGTGAAACTGCATCTATCTTGATTGATCATGTCAAACATCTGGATAAAATGGTCAAAGATTCTGTGAAAATTTTAAGGAGTGATAATGGCACTGAGTTCAAGAATTTGATAATGGAAGAGTTCTGCAAAAACCATGGAATAAAGCAGGAATTTTCTGCTCCTAGAACTCCACAGCAAAATGGAGTTGTTGAAAGGAAGAATAGAACTCTCATTGAAGCTGCACGTACAATGCTTGAAGAAGCAAAGCTTTCAACCTATTTCTGGGCTGAAGCTGTGCAGACTGCTTGTTTTACTCAAAATGCATCACTCATTAACAAGCATGGAAAAACACCATATGAGATGGTGAAGAAAAAGAAGCCAAATCTGAAATACTTTCATGTATTTGGATGCAAGTGTTTTGTTCTCAAGACTCATCCTGAACAGCTATCAAAGTTTGATCTAAAAGCTGATGAAGGAATCTTTGTTGGATATCCACTTTCCACAAAAGCCTTCAGAGTCTATAATTTGAGAACAAAAGTGGTCATGGAATCTATCAATGTCTCTTTTGATGACAAGAAGATTACTGGTCTTGAAAATTTCATTGACCATGATCAGCTGAGATTTGAAAATGAAGACTCATATTCTGATACTGAAAATCCTGACAGTCTAAGTCCTGATACTGTAAACTCTGATGGATTAAACTCTGATGTTATTGAAACTGTGGTGACTACGTCAAAGGAAGATGCACCTATGCAGGGGGAGCATACTCAAGATCCTACCACATCTCAAGAAACATCAGAACATGCATCTGGCTCTTCAAGTTCTGATTCGTCAAGTTCTGATAAGCCAAGTTCTGATAGTGCTGAAAATCTAAATACTGAAGAATCCAACTCAGAGAGCATAGTTTCAGGGGGAGCATCAGAAAATGAAAATGAAGATAACATGGATCATGGGGGAGCATCCAGTTCTAAAGAAAACCTTCCATCTGCAAGGAAGTGGACAAAATTACATACACCTGATTTGATAATTGGAAATCCTGATACAGGTGTCAGAACTAGAACAGGTACTTCAAATGAATGTCTCTACAATTCTTTTCTCTCTCAGACTGAGCCAAAGAAAGTGGAAGAAGCTCTTCAAGATGCTGATTGGGTGCAAGCAATGCAGGAAGATTTAAATGAATTTGAAAGAAACAAAGTCTGGACCCTAGTGCCAAGACCAAAGAATAGATCTGTTGTTGGTACAAAGTGGGTATTCAGAAACAAAACTGACAGTGATGGCATAATTACAAGGAATATGGCAAGGCTGGTTGCAAAAGGATATTCTCAACAGGAGGGAATTGATTATGATGAAACATTTGCACCAGTTGCTAGGTTAGAAGCCATAGGGATATTTTTGGCTTATGCTGCTCACAAAAAGTTTACTATCTTTCAAATGGATGTGAAAAGTGCTTTTCTCAATGGAGAATTGGAGGAGGAGGTATATGTTGAACAACCTCCAGGCTTTGTAGATACCAAACATCCAGATTATGTCTACAGCCTTGATAAAACACTTTATGGACTTAAGCAAGCTCCTAGAGCATGGTATGAGACTTTAGCTCAGTTTCTTCTGGAAAGTGGATTCAACAGATGAACAATAGACAAAACACTGTTCTACCTCAACCATGGAAAGGACTTACTTCTGATCCAGATTTATGTTGATGATATCTTTTTGGGTCTACAAATGACAAACTTTGCAAGAAGTTTGCCAAACTAATACAGTCAAGATATCAGATGAGTATGATGGGGAAACTTAGCTATTTTCTGGGCCTTCAAGTCAAGCAAAATGAAGAAGGCACTTTTATTTGTCAAACCAAGTACACCAGAAACTTGCTGAAGAAATTTGAAATGCAAGATTGTTCAAGTGCATCCACTCCAATGGCCACTGCAATAAAACTGGATAAGGATACCGGTAAATCAGTAGATATTATTGACTATGGAGGTATGATTGGCTCTCTACTCTATCTAACTGCTAGTAGACCTGATATCATGTATGCTACCTGTCTTTGTGCAAGATTTTAAGCAGATCCAAGAGAACCTCACTTAACAGCTGTAAAAAGAATCTTTAAGTATCTTAAAGGAACATCTGCTCTGGGATTATGGTATCCTAGAGAATCAGATTTTAAACTAATAGGTTACTCAGATGCAGATTTTGCAGGTTGCAAAATTGACAGGAAAAGCACAAGTGGAAGCTGCCAATTTCTTGGAGGCAGATTGGTTTCTTGGTACAGCAAGAAACAAAAGTCAATTTCCACATCAACTGCAGAAGCAGAGTATATTTCTGCAGGAAGTTGTTGTGCACAGATTCTTTGGATGAAGAATCAGTTACTGGATTATGGGTTAACATATTTCAAAATCCCTATTTACTGTGATAATCAAAGTGCTATTGCTATGACAGGTAATCCAGTTCAACACTCTATGACAAAGCACATCAGCATCAGGTACCACTTCATAAGGGAACATGTGGATGAAGGTACAGTGGAATTGCACTTTGTTCCAACAGATCAACAACTAGCAGATATCTTCACAAAACCACTATGTGAAGCCACTTTTACAAGATTGGTAAACGAACTTGGAATGGTTTCAGGTTCTTTTTCTAAATCTGTCTAGTTTTGTTCTGATGCATCAGACTTTATGATCAGTATTTACAGAATGTAATCTCTTTGTTTATTCTGTGCTTAATTGAAATATACGTTTAAGTACTGATTGTTGTCTGATATATGTTTCTAAACTCTGATAAGTGATATGTCTGTTCAAGTAACTATTCAATCCTATGAGGATAACTGTGCTAGATACTGACCTAGTAGTCTTCAATAAACAAATGATTCCATGTAAGAAGTAATTATTTCAGTGGAAATCTTATGACACTAGCAAATTCTGATAATTGAGCTTAGTTGAGTTTCCTTTGTTTATCTTATTACTAAGTCACAAATTAGAATAATGCTACTCATCTGTTAAGTTCTGATACTAATAAAACTGCTGAATGTACTAAGTGCTGATAAACCTCACTTATCAAAAGAAAAAGCAAAAAGATCAAAGAATAAAATCAGGTACTCCTTTGAGATCTAGAGTAAAAATGTGGAAGGGACGACCCAAGTGCATTGCTGGTATTAAGTAAATATGCATTAGAAAAGCAAAATATTTTCTTGGTGACTTTTCACACTCTATGATTACTGGAGAAATACTCTGATAATAGCATAAATTCTGATAAGCAGTCGTGACTCACTTACACTGAGAAGCCACTGTAAAATAGAATTTCAAAAGATGCATAAAATTAGCACAAAACAGTTGAGGTGGACTCAAGCATGAACTCATTCATCAGTAGGTTTCAGGACAATGACAGCTCTTTAGCAAAATTTTAGTTATGCCTTATTTCTAAGATGTACTGAAGTGAATCAGATTTTACTCTTTGTCTGTTATTTAGCTTAATGCACACACTAATCACTCCATCTGAATGATGAAAATTTCTGTGGAGGTCTATGTTATTTTAGATAAACAGTCATTGTGTCATTATTGCACAAATTCTGAGGACAAGCTCTGGTTGCATATTCTGATGATTAAGTTCTGAAGAGTATAACTCAGAACTTGTATGAGGACTTACTAAGATAGGCATTCTTTTTTCGAGTTAAGAAATTATGTTCTGATGACTGTTAAGTTCTGATATAAGTCTAAGTTCTGATATTACAGTCTAATGTTTTACTTGACTTATCTGTGAATAAAATTTGATAACAGTCTCAGTTAATATTTGAATATATTGAAGTGGAAGATTAATAGTCATTATGGTTAGGGTTAATGGTATTTGTACTTGAACAGTCCACTGTTACTTGTTTCTTGTGCGCTTTAAACCATGTTTCCTCTTTCCAATGAATGTTATTCTTTTTCAAAGTCTAGGGAGACGAGGTAGAATTAATTCTACCTGTCAGCATTAAATACTTATACGTCTCCTGGCATTCTCTTGCCTATATAAGCAGCCACTTCACATCAGCCTTCCCATCAATTTCTTCTCACACACTTATCTTCATACTTTTTTCTTTCAAAAACACAATGGTCAGATATAACATGTTTTTGAACTACCAAAACTTCAATATGGAGCTAAGCTGTGCCGACTGGCAGCAGGAATGGCACGTCACGGCCATTCCTGAGGAGATATGGGACTCTGTCCCACAGGAGGTACTGACCCACCTTCTGTTCTTCTATATGGATTACCATCGCCATCTGGAGCGATTGGAGGAGGAAAGACTGGCAGCTCTCCGCCAGCAAGAGTGAATCATCAGAGTCGCCATTCTGTTTGTCGAGAGTAGGAAGAAGAAGAAATGATTTAATCTTGTCTTCTTCCTGTTTTTCTTCATCATCAGCTTTGTCAGGCTTCTTAGCTAGGACTAAAGCTGTTGATGTTAGGTTTCGTAGCTTAGGGAAATCTTGTATAAGTACTGATGTAATTTCCATTTCATAAATGTATTATCTTGATATATTAATGAAATTTGTTTTTGCTTCAAGATTTTGTCTCTAAGATATTTGGTAATGCATTGATAAATCCTGATTGATATTCTGATGACCATATAAATTCTGTTTTAATTTAAGTTCTGATTTTTTTTATCAGCACTTACTCATCTAATTTATCTTGGTCATTTTTACGTGATTTACTTTCAGAATATTAATGATGCAGTGAAAAATAATTAACTCAGTGGGAACGGTTTCAATTTTGAATTAAAACTGTTTCACCTTGATTAATGGAATATCTGGGTAAATGGAACGGTTTTTCCTTGAAAACAGGCAAGTGGGTAAGTAATGATTCATGTTTTCTCGAGCCCAGTAACTATCCGTTATTACTGCATGTCTGACAGGTGTCCAACGGTAACATTTTTGTTCAGAGTATAAGTACAACAGAGAGAGGATTTCTTTAATCTTTTATTTTCTTCATATTTTTTCTCTTCACTTACTTTTACTCTCTTTCTTCTCACGTTGGTTTTTCATACAGACATCTTATCAAACACCTAACAGGCACTTTTAAATCTTAATTTTTCACATGGCACCTAAGGATTTAATCATTGATGAAGCTAAGTTTGTTCCAAACAACTATGTTGCAATTCTTGATCATGCTGAAGCTCCATCTGAATTGCATTTTGTGCAAGATCTTCTTGCACACAGTGAGATTGGGTATGCATTAACTCAGCCTGAAATCTTTTCGAGTCAACAAGTTCTGACGTTTTGGCGGACTGGGCACTTTGATGATGGTGGTAAACATGGCACTCCCAGTATTGTTTTTGAAGTGGGTGATTCATCTTATGCAGTCACTCCTGGTACAATACGCAAAGCTCTTCATCTCCCAGAAAATTGTACTTTTTCAATTCCAGAGGAATCAGCACTTCAGGAGTTAATGGCTGATTTGGGATATGAAAAGAGTTTGGCAAAGCTTGGGCAGTTAAAAAGGGCTAATATCATAAGAGAATGGAGTTTCTTCTTTGACTGCATCACCAAAGCTTTTGGGAACAAATGTTCGAATTTTGATGCTATCCCAATTCCGAGTCAGCACATAGGGTATGCTATTATTCATCAAACTCATTTTGATTTTGCAACTGGAATAATTGGTTTTATTGGGGATACGATGACAGAGGATAGAAATATTGTCTATTTTGCTAGATTCTGTCAACTTATATATACTTTTTGTACTGATGAACCTCAATTAGTCAGTTCCTCAACCTCACCTTTTAGAGTTGCAAAAAGATATTTTAATGATCTGGTAAATGCTGATACTAAGAAAAAAGTGGTTAGACCATTACAGATTCCTCAGTCTGTAAAACAGATCCTAGTAAATGTTGATCCTGATACTTATAGATCTGTTTACTCTGATGTCCAACCAACCACAAACACCCAAAAACCATCATCCTCAGCACCTACCACTCATACTACTCAACCTACCCTCAGGACTTATCTCAAATCCTATCTCTCTACTTCACAGACTGTTCAACCCTCATCCTCCAAGCCAAAGAGGACAAAAACTATTCCTCAAACACCTCAAAAGAGGAGGAGGACTGTACTGAGAGATGAATCTGATACTGAGGAACAAGTTCCTTCTTCAGAACCTGTTGTAGGTGAAGCTGAGAAAGTGACTTCTCAGAAGGATTCTGGAATTGGGGGATCTAGGCTTCTCAAACGGATTAGAAGAATGACAGTTCCTGAAACTCCCAAAGAATCCAAATCAACAAAGAGATACAAGAAACAGAGGGCAAAAAGGCCAGTTTCAGATGATGAAGAGGAAGCAGCTAAGGAAGGGGATCAGGAATCTCTGATCTCACAAGACAAGGAATTTGCTCCAGTAACTTCTTTTCCATCAACTCCATCTCAGAAAGCTGTTTCTGAAAAGGCTAACACACCTTATGTGTCTTCTGTTGATCCAGGCACAAGTGCTGATATTGATGTTCAAAACTTGGTTGTGCCTGCAGTAATTCTCTTAGAAGCTCCAACAGCAAATAATCCTTCCACAACACCTGTTACTGATGCTGTTCAAATTCCAGATTTATCAACAACACCTTCTCTGCATCAAGATGCTGATGATCCGAATTTAGGTGAGCATCAGAATATGGCTGTTGATCAGAACTTAGATCAAGATCAGCAATTAGAGGATGCTGAAGCCTCTATTGCTACTCACACTGTTGTCTTATCAGAAGATACTGATTCTTTAAGTTCTGATGCTGCAAATGCTGGAGATACTGGTGATGCTGCTCCAACTGTAGATGATGATAAAGCAGGTGCTTCAGGACATACTCCTTAACAGACTCTTCCTAAGTCTGAACTGGTTGAGAAGTTTGTTACCGGAGAAGCACCAGTACCTTGGAGTGAAACTCCTGCAGGTCAGGAGTGGACTAAGGAATGGAACTCAGTTTCATGTGTTCCAACTGACAAGCATCTTGCTGAGCACTTGACTAAAGCTGATGAAATGTTAAATTCTGATGATTTCAAAACTCAGCTTAGAGTCACTGTATTGAGTACTAAACATTTACAAGGTCTTCATTCAACTACTCATACAGAGTTACACAAGATTCAGGAGAACTTTATCAAACAGGAACAAGTTTGGAAAATTGATAAGAAAAAGTTCTTCCAATCTACCATTGACAGGATTGCTTATATTGAGAAGACTCAAGATCATCAACAAGCTCAGATTGATGAAATTCTGAAAAATCAAGCTTCTCAGCAATCACAACTAACTGAAATCCAATCCTCAGTGGAATTGCTTATCTCTCTTCTACTACCTGCTGATGCCAAAAAGGGGGAGAAAGTGATTAAGTCCAAATGCAAGACTGACAAGACACTGACAGGAAAGGATAATGAAAAAGATGATTAAGGAAGCTCTGGAATGGGTAGAGGTCATAGTCAAGGTAGAGGATTCACATCAAGACAAGCTAGTCACAGGACAAGTTCTAATACTGGGAAAAGAATAAGTTCTGCTGCTGGTAAAAGGATAAGTTCTGATGAACTTTTAGATCTTGATGAAGAAATGTCAAGACAGTTATTTCTTCAGGAAAATCCAGGAATGGACTTGGAAAGTTTAAAGGAAGAAAAATCCAGACTTAAATCAGAGAAAGTCACATATAAATCTGAAGCTTCTGGTAAAAAGCCTCTTCCAAAACTCAAAGGCATTGTGATCAAAGAAAGGACACATACTGAAGCAACATTGGCTAGATCACAACCACAGATAGATCCAAGATCCAAGGGTAAAGAAAAGGTTGGTGAACCTATCAAGGTTTATGTACCTCCTGAGGATGAAAAAATTACTGATGAAAAGGATGATCTTGCTCTGACTTCAAGAAAAGTTCTTAAAACAACCTCTGACATGGCTCAAGTTGTTCAGAGTCAAGAAATTGTAAGTTCTGATATTCAGAAGAAGCAAGTAACCTCTGACATAGCTCAAGTTAACTTGATATCAGAAGATAGATCAAAGACACTCCTACCAGGATTCACTAAAGCAAAACAGACTCAATCTTTGAAGACTACTGCAAGTGGTTTTGAAGCAAGAGTAGTTACTGGAAAGGAAGCAAGAGATAAAACTGGATTGGGAAGTGTTGATGAAAGAAGAGTACACAACACTACTAATGATCCAACTTCCTTGAGTGAACCAGGTATTGGAGCAACTCCTGAGAGATTGAATCAACTGGAATCTGTACAGATGGTTTACCATACCTACTTGAAAGAATACATCATGTTGTATTTCATGACAGATGGTAGGGTTTATCATATAAGACAAAATGCCATTCCATTGAAGTATTTTGAAGAATTGGAGCATGTACTTTTCTTACTTCAAGTGGATGACAGAATAACAGGGACTGCTGCAAACTACTTAAAAGAACAGATTCAGAGACAGAAAAGGCTTTATTCTGTTAAGTCTGACAGCACATATGTTCCAAAGTACAGAGATCACAATGGTGATATTGTTGATATGAAGCCTAATACTGCACAGATCAGAACATATCTTGGTATTAAGGGACTTGAATTCAATCTGGAGTCTGACAAAGCATATGTCATAAGACTAGATTAGGAGTTGAGAAAAGCAAAGATCAATGATCTCAGAGCTGCAATCTTTCAAACTGGTGAAGATACTGCAGAGCTTAAAGATGCCAAAAGGAGAATGATTGATGAACTCAGATATGCTTATAAATGTTTGTTGAAGAACTATCTCAGAACAACTCTTGACATCAGAGAGATCAGATGATGAAGCCAAGTCGAAGATCTACAACTGCTTAAATTCTGATATTTGTATAGACTGAAGTTGTTATCATAAGTTGAATATTGGTAAAGCTTTAAGGACTGTAAGTTGTAGTTATCTAGTCTAATTCTCATGCATTTGTACTTAATGTTTTTGACATCATCAAATATCTGTTAAACTTGTATATTATGCTAATTTACAAGTTGGGGGAGATTGTTAGATATATTTGATAATGTCATGGCTAATATAATTTATGTTTAGATTTCAGATCTTACTTAACAGGACAAATCAGTACTTAACTGTTGATCAGTACTTATACTGGAAGTCAGGACTTAAGGATATCAGTACTTATATTATCAGGAGATAATCATCAGAAGTTAGATATCAGAACTTAAGTGCTGAAGGATGATCAGAGAAGGACAGTAGCTGATTAAAGGAAAGAAGATCGAGATAAACAAAAGAAGAGATATTCATGAAGAAGGAATTCCGTGAAGAATGGAATACTTGGAAGAAAAGATATCTGATTGATATATTTTAGGAAGCAGAATTATATTCCATATCAATTAGCAATTATCTTGAAACTGTGTAGTATATAAACACAGACATAGGGTTTACACTATAAGTGTTATCATATATTCGAGAAGATTATTCATTGTAACCCTAGCAGCTCTCGTGATATTTGTTCATCACTGAGAGGTAACAGTTCCATACTGTAACAGAGTTTATTGTTTCAATAAAGTTTGTTTTTTGTTACTTAATATATTAAAGTTCGATTTGATTGTATTATATATTGTATTCACCCCCTCTACAGTGTGTGTGACCTAACATATTCAACATCGTGAGGGATACTTCTCAGCATATCGCGACTATCCGGATAATATGAATTCACTGCTTAGAATACCAAGAACCTATTCAGTGAATAGTTACCGTACAATAAACTCCTTCTACCCTACAATGTCCCGATTAAATACAAGGCATGGATCTCGTGTCAAGCCTATCTAATTCAATCATTTGCTTACCATTTACTATGCGTAGTTCTATGCAAATTAGAAACTCCTTTCTAATTTCATTCACTCTGGCCAGAGATTCCTGAACTAGCATAAGTGGATCAGCCTTGAACATTCGCTTCCTTCACTGGAAGGGGTAGATCTTTTATTGATCATACACTATCTTCGTGTACAAATTCCTATACCCGGTAGAGCCCTAATAATTGTCCCTGGAGACTAAGAACTAAACCAAAGCATAGTTCAGTGTACACAAGATGACTATGATGACCTCAAGTCTAAGGATACTTGTACAACTATCACTATGTGAACAACTGCTGACACGTGAGTGAACTCCATCAGTTGTTCAGCTGGGCGAGTCATGTTCAGTGAACTTATTCTATAATAAGCACCTACATACTAGCTATAGTGTCACCACACAAATGTCTATGAGAACAGACATCCTTCATAATGAAGCAAGCATAGTATGTACCGATCTTTGCGGATTATTAATTACCAGTTAGTAATCCTACGACCAGGAACTATTTAAGTTTAGAGTTATCATCTTTTAGGTCTCACTATTATGATCTCATCATAATCCATAAAAAGCTTTACTCTAAACTATGGTATATCTTATTTAAACACTTAAATAGATAGAGCCCGTAATAAAAACAAAACAAGTCTTTTATTAATATCAATGAAATCAAAACAGATTACATAAAAGTTATTCCTAAATCCTCATACATGATTGGACTTAGGACATATTCCTTTCACAAGTATTATTTAGGTTACAAAACAACACTAACTTATTCAAGATCCGACATCCTAACTTATTACAGCAACTCATCAGACCTTAGGGTCTGATGCAAACTACCTCAGAGGAGCCGGGACCGGAGGGGGCCTGACCCTCTACGCTGACCTGGTTTTCTAGACATCTGCAATAAATAAATATAAAAAAAGTTGCAAGGGTGAGTAATCCATTGCTCAACAGTACCTCTATATGAATAACCAGTAAAACAGGATGTATAAAAATAGTATAGGAACATATATCAAAACTAGTTTATGAAAAATCCGTAAAAACAGGTATAAACTGGATATCAAAACTAGCATGCTCTGCAAAATAATATCATCTGTAGTGTGCTGTGTCAAAATACCAGAGTCCAATTTTAGTATGCTATTTCCTTTCCAAAACCACTGTCCATTGTTGGACCCATAAATCATCTGTCCCGTTACGAGAACCATAAACCATTTGTTCCGTTACAGGAACCATTAAACCAAAGTCAGATATAAAAGTGGATAAATTCTAGGGACAGCTGATCAGTCTATCCCACCACAAATTGTTCCGGAACTCAGAGACTAGCTAGGTCTCTGTCATGCTGGACTAAACGGCCTACCAGTGCGCGCATCCGACTTAGCCTCTTACGCAACCATGCTGGGCCGTTACCTAATAACGGGCCTCTTACGCCACTGACCATCCAATATCTGATTCGTGTTTATCCAGTTTTCAAAATCAAATTCACCTATCTCTTTTTAAACGATTACAACACACATTCCAAAAATCCTTTTAAATTTTAATCACAATCTAGAGATATACATTTTCAGAAGTTACGTTTTCCCCAAAACATCAGTTAATAAAACATATTTAAATATGGGGAATACATAACTTAAAACGTTATGTTCCAGTACATAATTTAAATCAACAACTATTCATATATACTGAACTGTAAAAGATTAGTTCAGGGGTACTTGTCTTGCGAAGCCTTACACTGACACTGACTTGACTCTACTTGACTGCACTATTGGTCCTTCGACTCGAACCTACGAAATCGAAACAACCTAGGTTAAATGACCGATTATGCTTGACTTTTCGTCACTAACTAATTACCCAATAATACAATTCCCGACTCGTATGCATATCCATAATAATAATATACACGCAATAATAGTGCACATAGAAACCAGGGGTCAATTTGTATTAAACGAGATATATACACTCGGTTCGTAATTAAAGGTAATTTCTAGAAAAATTTGGACAGCGACTCCTCTGTTTATAGACCTACCCGTCAAAACATCAATCGACGTCAATTCCCAACAAATCAATTCAAACCGCTACATAAATAAATTCTTAGTCCCGAAAATAATTTATACGAGTGGTTTTATGTATTAAAATATTTAGGACTCAGAACAGGGTCTTCACCGCCCACCGTGCGCTCGTAAAATAATTCATCGCGCGCGGCGACAAAATTTATTGGTGCCCGAAAATATACGGGTGTCCGAATAAATTTCACCGATCGAAACTATCGTCCATAATTTATCATTTAATATCACGAAATTTAATCAAAAATTTCCTGCAGCAAAATGAAAATTAAAAATTAAAAAATTTTAATAGCCCAAACCACTGCACACACACGGTCTTATAAAAGCCCAACACAAATCCAACAGCCAAGCCCAAGTTGCAGGCCCAACTGCAAACTGAACCAACCCAAACCAACAACCGGCGAGCCAGCAGCAAAAACACGGCGTCACACAGCCATACGCGGCCGTCGCCGCCGCAAACACACACACAACACAACTCACATACACACACACACATGCACACACAGACACACACATATACACATATATGTATACATATCCGTATATATATATCGAACACAACCACACCGCCGCCACCACGCCGGAAATCGGCGGCAACGGTGGCGAAACAAGAAAGAAAAACAGCAGCGAAACAGGAGAATCAAGTGGCAAAACAATTACCAGGAATTAAACGGAAAGAAATTGAAAGGAACCGAGGGATTTGAGTGAAAGAGGGAGAGAGGAGAGACGAGAGCGAGAGAGATTCGAGAGGAGAGAGAGAGAGACAAAACAGGGCTCGTTTGGGAAGGGAATAACAGAGAAAGAAAGAAAAGAAATAAGGCCTGGACACGTGTGTTGTATATGCCACGTGTCCCGGTTTTATTTATTAGCCTACTGCTTTTATCATTTCCTGTTAAAATCACGTACCGGCTGTGCGCTAAAGTGCATCGGAAAAATTCCAAAATAGTCTCAAAATACCACAAATAATCTGAAGTTACTAAAATAAAATTTTCATAATTTTAAAAGCATTTTACAAACACAACTTATACCCGAATTTAATGTATAAACGAAACAACGCGTGAGTAAGATTAATCTCAAAAATTATAAAAATAATTTTAAAATTCCCAGAATATTGTAAATGTAAGAAAATGTGAGTTTCATAATTTTTGAAGAATCCTATAATTAAATATGGATTTTACAGTTAAATGAAATCAGAAAATCATTTAAAAATAAATAATTAACAGAATATTTCTTTGTAAATTTTATAAAATCCCAAAAATAATCATTAAGACTATAAAATCATAAAAATAATTTTAGAGACAACCCAAATAATTTTAAAAATAGGATTGTCATAAAATCACTTTTTAAAAGTGAAATAAAAATAAAATGGTGCAGTAGTTAATTATCAAAACACACCACACAATCCAACAATCACATATAAATAATAGTAAGTCAGACAGAGGGACCATGATTAATACAAAATTCGTTAATGAATATATCTATGCAATAATTACATATTTAAATATTACAAAATGTACGAGTCGTTATACCTTATTTTCTTTTCTTTCCCGCAGTTCTCTTTCTACCCTCTTCCCTTTGTCTCTCTTTTGTCTCTTTGTATATATTTTTATACTTTTAATTTTCAAAAATTCATATCTTCTCAACCGTTCATCCAAATTTTAATTATTATATATATAAACAATCAGCGCTTCAATACCTACGCATAGGTATATATATTGCGAGGTTTTGAGAAGAAAATTTGTGAAGCATATTTTCCATTTTAATTTATATTCGGGGCATAGAAAAGGAGTTTGACGGTGTTGATTACTCCACATGGCATCTCAGCGTGTATATATCCATCGCTATTAATTTCGAATTATTCTGGATATATTTTTTGGACATCAGATATTCTCTTCAGGGTGATCAGAATTTATTTTGGGTAATGATTTCGAAATTCCGCCTTCGTACTTGTGTATATTATAGCATGTTAGTGTTTATATATTAATTTCATAAATTTTAGAAGTTGTTGTAGAAGTCGCTTTTGGCCGTGTTTTTTTATTTCTAGCGTGTTTATTCGTGCAAATATAAATTATTTTGTATTTTAAATTTATTGATTTTATTAGGGTACAGTTGGATTGTGTTGTTTGAGATTGATTTTGAGGGGTATGACCCCGGGAAAAGTTCGTTTTACAAAGACGTTATTTTGAAATTTTTCATAAAATATTTATTTCAATTTCAAATTATTATCTTTTATTATTTTCAAAAATCATAATTTGATTCAATTATTTATAATTTGTTTTGATTAATTATTTATTCATTTAATTGATCGATTAATTCATTTAATCGATTAATTTTAATTATAAATAGTTGCATGAAGTGTAATTATTTATAATTGAGCCAAATAATATTCTAATATTACTTTGAGCTTTTAAAATTATATAAAGGTATTGAATATTCAATTAATAATATTATTAATTGAGTTATTCTTATCTTATTCATAGAAAATAAACGTTCGTCCGTTTAATACTAAACGAGCGCATATAGACTCAGAAAAATATTCCGCTTTCATTCAAAATACTTTCGAGACCCAAAACCTTTTGTTTCTAAAGGTCACTTGTTTTGTAAATCGATTCTAAGTCGCGTAGTGACTGAAAAATCATATTTAGACCTGATTTTAGTTTTAAGCGTATCGAGTCGAATGTTTTGACGAACCGAGTCAGGTGATATGTAAATTATGTGATACATGAGTTACGTGTTTATATGCTATGTGAATTATGTGTATATGTGGGTCAAGAGTCTTGTGTTTAACTATTTCCTTTATGTGTGAGGTATCGTATGGGTAGACGATAGGGTTTTAACATGCAGTTCGCCGAGTAATTATAGTTTAGACGATTAAAGTTATATTTTTTATTATAGATGTGGATCATTCGAGTTGATCAGGACAAGACGTTGGATAAATAATGAGATGGAATGGTATTGGATATCTGGCTTCTAGCAATCGCAGGAGCAACATATCAGTAAAGTGTTGAAAAGAAGGACGGTGATGTTTTGAGACAAAATGCCAAAAAGATGCGTCATTGCGAGTGTGACTAACTACTAAATCTCAAAGGCAAGTATCTCTATCATCACTTATTGTTCAAGTAATATATATTTTGAATCCCATCATACAAGTATTGCTTTCCCTATTCTCAGTTCTGAATAGATAAATGTTTTACATATCGCTGAAAGAAATTATTCCGTTTATGCAAGTACTTATCTGCTATTCTATGTTCAGAATAGTCAAGTGTTATTACTTATCGAACTATCGGATTTATAAATGTTTTGGATTTTGAGAAAGATGATTTGGTTGCGAATATTCTTACCCAAGTAAATGGGGGAATAAAATTATTAAGGGTGTCGAGTATTATGACCCCTTTCAATAAAATGTTTTTAAGATTGAATGGTTACGTAAGAGGCCGTGGCGGCGGTCCAGCGGAGATTTAGGTATTATACAGGATATAATACCTTTAGGCCGATATGTGCCTTGGGTGCCCAATTTGTGTAGTTGGATATGCTCCAGCATACCGGTGTTACTCCACGGCTGATCACCGGCGGCAACACACCGTCGTTCGAGGATTCCAATCTAAATTTTTAAATTGCTTTTGATAATCTTATAAGGAATGATTTATCAAATGTTTCTATTTTCGGATAAAAGATGAAATGCAGTTTTGATTCAGTTTCTGATTTTGTGGATACTTAGTTTGTTGTTAAATATCAAAGGTGGTATTAGTACAGATGATTGGTGTTGACTTCAGTATGGGATGTTGTGAGCATCAAAGTTCGTAGTGATATCTAATTTGATATGATAATAAAATGAGTATTAGTATCAAGAGTTCGGTTTTGAATCCATAATCATTGCTTCTTGTTATTGTTGTTTACGATATTTCTGTAGACACTTTTTTGTTTTATCTCGTCAAGATTCAAAGTATTGCTGAAGCATTTCGCTCAAAAATATCAAAAAAAGATTTGAATACAGTGAGAAACAATTATCCGATTTTTAATAAATTTTCTGTTTCAGCAATTACGATTCTAAAATGATCTGCGATATTGCAGATGTCGGTTTTATACCAAAACAACCATATATATATTACAATGATCTTGCTGAGCATTTCTTTCACTCATACTTGCCTATTTTTTAAATTTAACCTTTAGTGAGGATTAACTTGCGTTGTTTAGCCGCGTAATTCGAGGAAGCAAAGAAGAAGCTTCTAGAAGGTGGTTGGTCCAGGGTTTGCGGACTAGTGTAAGTTTTATTGTATAAAGTTGTTTATATTATATTATATTATAATTATGTTATTTTATAGTGGGGCCTAGTATACTTCTTTTCGAAGTTATACTAGCGGGTTAGTATTGAATTGGAATTTGTTGAGAAGAGTTTTAAAAGGGAGTGAAATTTTTTTTTATGGAATTTGGAATTCTTGTTTCTAGAACTGTAACCTTAAAAGATTTTGGATTAGTTTGGGGTCATAAATGATAAATATTTTCCGCCATCATTTGCGTTTTGATTTAACAGGTATAGTTGGATTAAGGTTTCATAGTGACGACCAAATCCTCTGACCCCGGATTTGGGGGCGTTACAGGTTGGTATCAGAGCTGAGGTTATAGTAAACTGGAAACGAGAGTGTGTAGGAGTGTGTATAGCTATGTGAGGACGTTTGAGCTCATATCGAGTTCGTGTTGGACTATTGGATATAGTACCAACGAGTAAGCTAAGATAGGCGCATTCGTTTAAGATGGTGGTGTTAAGTTGGCCAGAACTCCTGGCAGTTGCAAACTTCTATTGTGGAATCTTCCGAGACTACGATACGACGACAATGGAGATTATCGATATCCTTGGAACGTGAAGAAGTATCTAGAGTCGGATGACGAGTCAACAGAAGAGTTCAAATAGAAGATAAGTATTAAGACCTTGGCAATACCTTCTCTTTCTATAACTTATTTTGTCATCTTTCAAAAAGATATATCTGTTAGAGGGTATATTCCCTAACACTCGTTTAATTATTTCGTGCCACAACCTTGTTTTGCTGGATTTCATTTTTTTTTCTCCAGAAATATCAGCCTTGAAATCTTTTCAGTTTTATTCATTTGATTTTGAATTTACTTCACATTCTTTTATTCTGACTGAGATGAACAACCCTAACTATAGGGGACACAAGGTATACCTGTCTGTGTGATAGGAGTTGGATGGGACACCATCACTTGTGTGTGTTGTGACTACAGGAGGGTTAACAACCTTTAGTAGTGTCTTAATTTGGACACGCAATACCAAGTTCATTTAATCATATTGATGTCTCAGTTTTTCTTTCATTTCAACAATTCTTTCTCAAAAAATTCAGATTTAACCATAATGGTGGGACATCCGAGTTATGATATGAAATTCTTTTCCCTTTGGAATTCATGATTATATTATCTCAAATATTCGAAGGTATGCCAATCAAGTTGGGCTGAGCTAGCTTGGACATAGAAAAGTAGGGCTATGTGATGGGATTACCAAGAGCAACAGTGAACTGCGATGCGGTTATAATATTAGTGGCATATACCGAAGTCAATCTGTTTCTCTACTTTTCTCTCTATTATCTCTATCTCTCTCTTTATTTCTCTCTATTTTTCTCTCTATTCTTCTATCTCGCAATCAGTAAAAGTGATTCTATTGAGAAATTGGTCAAATGATACATGGAAGGAACAATGGTGCGGAGTGAAGCTAACGTGATAATTGTGTGGTATAAGGAATTGCAGTGTTACTGGAAATTTTGAGAAAAATTGTGTATGCAAGATTGGGAACTTGGTAACAAGACCCTTAGTGCTTTCTTCTGTTGATTCCGAGGACGGAATCCTTATAAGGGGGTAGATTGTAATATCCCATATTTTCAGATATTAATATTATTATTATTTGGAACTGTTTATGTGATTATTATGAGAATTTTGGTGAATTATCTAATGATTGATATTTATATTTGGGTGTTTATATGTGATAAAGTGTAAGTATTTTGATTTTTAATATGTCCAGAATAAAATATTGATAATTATGGTATTTTTATGGTAATTTTTGGATTGATATATGATTTTATAAGGATTTATAGATTTAATAATTATTTTCTGAGTAATTATAAAACTATTTTATTAAGCAGGGAATCGTCCAACTTCAACCGTTTTTGCATTTTTACAACCCGAAACTCTTCCGAAAACTCCTTCTTAACCTAATCTGGTAATTCCGGATATTTTTCGTGTTTAACTTTTTCGATCCGGATTACGGTTTGACCCGTACGCGACTCGCCATACAATTTTCAATACGATAATCATTTCGGTAAATCAATAAAACCCGTATTCACGAGAGACGGGATATTTTTACATTATTTTCTCATAGGGTGTTTTATAAGAAGTTCAGTTTGATAATTATCCTAATCTTGTATTAAATTGTATCATTTTTATAGTTACTTAGCGGCTAAGTAATCTATTTTTGGATTCGATATATAAATGTAAATTCAGTATTAAATTTTAGAATGTTTTAAAAATCATGAAACTTATATTTTATTAGTATTTGAATATTTCGAGAATTTTAAAATTATTTCGGAAATTTTTCGGGTTATATTTACCCGCGCATTTGTTCCTTAAATCGTAAAATGCGGATATGACGCGCGATTTATAAATGATTTTAAAATTATGAAAATTTTATTTTATTAGTTTTTAAATATTCCGAGAATTATTGAAATATTTCGGTTTCATAAAAAAATTATTGGACCAGGCCCCTAACAAGACGTCAAACCCCACAAAAATCAGATTTTTATTTTTATAAAACTGTGGGACTTCCAAATATTTCATATTTTCGCATATTTGGAATATTCATAATTTTTAGGACATTTGGATATAAATTTTATATTTATTTGATTAAATATTATTCCCCGCTAATTATTAATTTTAGACTAATTGTTTAAATGTTGTATTTAATTTTAGTTTATAAAAAAAACAAAAAGAAAAAAAAACGTACAAAGAAAGAAACCCAGCCCCCACCCCCACCTGGCGCGCCTACCCTCCCCCCTTATTTTCTTTTCTTTCCCGCGGTTCTCTTTCTACCCTCTTCCCTCTGTCTCTTTTCTGTCTCTCTCTGTTGTATATATTTTTATACTTTTAATTTTCAAAAATTCATATTTTCTCAACTGTTCATCCAAATTTCAATTATTATATATATAAACGATCAGCGCTTCGATACCTACGCATAGGTATATATATTGTGAGGTTTTGAGAAGAAAATTTGTGAAGCATATTTTCCATTTTAATTTATTTTCGGGGCATGGAAAAGGAGTTTGACGGTGTTGATTACTCCACATGGCATCTCAGCGTGTATATATCTATCGCTATTAATTTTGGATTTTTCTGGATATCAGATATTCTCTTCGGGGTGATCAGAATTTATTTTGGGTAACGATTTCGAAATTCCGCCTTCGTACTTGTGTATATTATAGCATGTTAGTGTTTATATATTTATTTCATAAATTTCAGAAGTTGTTGTAGAAGTCGCTTTTGGCCGTGTTTTTTTTTTCTGGCATGTTTATACGTGCAAATATAAATTATTTTGTAATTTAAATTTATTGATTTTATTAGGGTACAGTTGGATTGTGTTGTTTGAGATTGATTTTGAGGGGTATGACCCCGGGAAAAGTCCGTTTTACAAAGATGTTATTTTGAATTTTTTTCTAAAATATTTATTTCAATTTCAAATTATTATCTTTTATTATTTTCAAAAATCATAATTTGATTCAATTATTTATAATTTGTTTTGATTAATTATTTATTCATTTAATTGATCGATTAATTCATTTAATCGATTAATTTTAATTATAAATAGTTGAATGAAGTGTAATTATTTATAATTGAGCCAAATAATATTCTAATATTACTTTGAGCTTTTAAAATTATATAAAGGTATTGAATATTTAATTAATAATATTATTAATTGAATTATTCTTATCTTATTCATAGAAAATAAACGTTCGTCCGTTTAATACGAAACGAGCGCGTATAGACTCAGAAAAATATTCCGCTTTCATTCAAAATACTTTCGAGACCCAAAACCTTTTGTTTCTAAAGGTCACTTGTTTTGTAAATCGATTCTGAGTCACGTATTGACTGAAAAATCATATTTTTTACCCGATTTCAGTTTTAAGCGTACCGAGTCGAATGTTTTGACGAACCGAGTCAGGTGATATGTGAATTATGTGATACATGAGTTACGTATTTACATGCTATGTGAATTATGTGCATATGTGGGTCAAGAGTCTTGTGTTTGACTGTTTCCTTTATGTGTGGGATATCGTATGAGTAGACGATAGGGTTTTGACACGCAGTTCGTCGAGTAATTATCGTTTAGATGATTAAAGTTATATCTTTTAATTATAGATGCGGATCATTCGAGTTGATCATGACAAGACGTTGGATAAATAATGAGATGCAATGGTATTGGATATTTGGCTTCTAGCAATCGCATGAGCAACATATCAGTAAAGTGTTGAAAAGAAGGACGACGATGTTTTGAGACAAAATGTCAGAATAGATGCGTCATTGCGAGTGTGACTAACTACTAAATCTCAAAGGCAAGTATCTCCGTAATCAATTATTATTCAAGTGATGATATATATTTTGAATCCTATCATGCAAGTATTTCTTTCCTTATTCGCAGTTCTGAATAGATAAATATTTTACATATCGCTGAAAGAAATGATTCCGTTTATGCAAGTACTTATCTGCTATTCTATGTTTAGAATACTCAAGTGTTTTTACTTATCCAACTATCGGATTTATAAATGTTTTGGATTTTGAGAAAGATGATTTGGTTGCGAATATTCCTACCCAAGTAAATGGGGGAATAAAATATTAAGGGTGTCGAGTATTATTACCCATGTCAATAAAATGTTTTTAAGATTGAATGGTTGCGTAAGAGGCCGTGGCGGCGATCCAGCAGAGATTTAGGTATTATACAGGATATAATACCTTTAGGCCAATATGTGCCTTGGGTGCCCCATTTGTTTAGTTGGATATACATCGACAGACCGGTATTGCTCCGCGGTTGATCACCGACGGCAACACACCGTCGTTCGAGGATTCTAATCTAAATTAGTATATTGCTTTTGATAATCTTATAAGGAATGATTTATCAACTGTTTCTATTTTCAGATAAAAGATGAAATGCAGTTTTGATTCAGTTTCTGATTTTTTGGATACTTAGTTTGTTGTTAAATATCAAAGGTGGTATTAGTACAGATGATTGGTGTTGACTTCAGTACGGGATGTTGTGAGCATCTAAGTTCGTAGTGATATCTAATTTGATATGACAACAAAATGAGTATTAGTATCAAGAGTTCGGTTTTGAATCCATAATCATTGCTTCTTGTTATTGTTGTTTACGATATTTCCGTAGACACTATTTTGTTTTATCTCGTCAAGATTCAAAGTATTGCTGAAGCATTTCGCTCAAAAATATCAAAAAGAGATTTAAATACAGTGAGAAACAATTATCCGATTTTTAATAAATTTTCTGTTTCAGCAATTACGATTCTAAAATGATCTGCGCTATTGCAGATGTCGGTTTTATACCAAAATAACCATATATATTACAATGATCCTGCTGAGCATTTTTTCGCTCATACTTGCCTGTTTTTCAAACTTAACCTTCAGTGAGGATTAACTTGCGTTGTTTAGCCGCGTAATTCGAGGAAGCAAAGAAGAAGCTTCTGGAAGGTGGTTGGTCCAGGGTTTGCGGACTAGTGTAAGTTTTATTGTTTAAAGTTGTTTATATTATATTATATTATAATTGTGTTATTTTATAGTGGGGCCTAGTATACTTCTTTTCGAAGTTATACTAGCGGGTTAGTATTGAATTGGAATTTGTTGAGAAGAGTTTTAAAAGGGAGTGAAAATTTATTTATGGAATTTGGAGTTCTTGTTTCTAGAACTGTAACCTTAAAAGATCTTGGATTAGTTTGGGGTCATAAATGATAAATATCTTCCGCTGGCATTTGCATTTTGATTTAACAGGTTTAGTTGCATTGAGGTTTCATAGTGACGATCAAATCCTCTGACCCCGGATTTGGGGAAGTTACATTGTAGACCCTGTAGGCCTTGCCAGCTGCATACCCAACAAAATTCCTTCATTCGCCTTAGCTTCAAATTTGCCAATGTTTTTCCTTGAATTCTCAGAATGAAACATTTACATCCAAACATATGCAGAAAATCCAAGGTTGGTTTCTTCCCTTTAAACAGTTGAGGGAGTCATATCATGAGCTTGATTTATTAGAGAGATATTATGAGTATAACATTCACTGTTAGTGGTTTCAGCCCAGAAGTAAGTGGGTAATTTTGATTCTCCCAGCATTGTCCTTGACGCTTCAATGAGAGTCTTATTTTTCCTTTCAATAACTCAATTTTGTTGGGGAATTCTTGGTGCAAAATACTCATGATGAATGCCAACCTTTTCACATAATTATATCATAACTGAATTATCGAACTCAGTTTTATTGTCACTTTTAATTTTTCTCACTTTCAAGTCTCAATTATTGTTAATCAAGTTGATGTGACTGATAATAATTTCACTGGCCTCATTCTTTGAATGGAGAAAGAAGGTCCAGGTAAATTTGGAGAAATCATCAATAATCACAAGACATAATTTTTTTTGAGATAGACATGACATTGACTGGTCCAAATAAATCCATGTGAAGCGGATGGAAGGGTTTGTCAATTTAGAAGACTGTCTTACTCTTGAAAGAGGTTTTCTTTTTCTTACCAAGTTGACAAGCATTACAGAGACCATCCTCGAAGAATTCCAATTTTGGAATTCCTCCTACTAAATTCTTTTTAACTAGATTATTCATTGTTGAGAAGTTGAGATGAGACAGCTTCTAATACAACAGCCAGCCTTCATCAATACTTGTCTTATTGAGAAGACAAGTGATAGAATCAACATTTGTTGAGTTGAAGTCAACTATATAGATATTTCCTTTTCTTACTCCAGTTAACACCACTTTGTTGTTTTTCTTGTTTGTAACAACACATGATTCCAGATCGAAGTCTACTTTGAGATCTTTATCACTAAGTTGACTGACACTCATCAAGTTGTGCTTCAGTCCTACAACTAGTGCTACTTGATCCATGTTGACATTTCCTTTTGAAATCACGCCATATCCCACAGTATACCCTTTGTTGTCATCTCCAAATGTAATATTTGTGCCAGCTTTTTCTTCCAACTCTGTGAGAAGGGATGAAGCATCAGTCATATGTCTTGAGTAAATACTATCCACATATCAGAGATTTCTCTTCTTTCCCTGCACACAAACAAAGCCAACTCAATTCGACTTTGGTACCTAAGTGTTTTAGGGTCCCGTTTTGTTAAATGCTTTCTTTGCCTTGTTACCATTCTTAACTTTAAAGTTTGGAGGATCAAGATCCACTCTAGTCTTTAATGGTTATCCTGGAATATGTCACGCAACCTATTCCAATTCCATAGGTATATCTATGCAATTATCCTTTACGATCATTATCCATGAGACATCAAAACATATCATTTCTTTGCCTTCTGCATCCTAAAATAATGCAACACTTTATCAATGTATGTAATCTGACTAATTCGATTAATCTCCTCAATCTATCTCTCTAGATCTTGATCCCTAATATATAGGTAGCATCACCTAAGTCTTTCATCGAGAAACTATTTCTCAACCAAGTCTTAACAACATGTAAATAATGTATGTCATTCCCTATTTGTTATATGTCATCTACATATAATACTAGGAATGTCATATGGCTCCCACTAACCTTCTCATAAATACATGGTTCATCTTCGTTTTGAATAAAGCCAAACTCTTTGATTGTTTCATCAAAATGAATATTCCATCTTCTTAAGGCCTGCTTCAATCTATAAATAGATAGAAGCAATTTATAAACCATCTTAGAAAACTTTGAATCGACAAAACCATCAGGTTGTATCATATATATATCCTCTTAAAGGCTCTAATACAAGAAAACAGTTTTGACGTCCATTTTCCAAATCTAATAGTCAAAGTAAGCAGCTATTGCTAGCAAAATCCTGATGGACTTGACCATAGTAACTGGTGAAAAAGTCTCATCATAGCGTATAACATGAATTTGTTTGAAACCTTTTGCCATTAATCACGCCTTATAGGTCTGTACTTTACCATCCATGTTAGTTTTGTTCTTGAAAAATCATTTTCACCCTATAGGTTTTACCCCTTTGGGAGGATTAACTAAAGCTAATACTTTATTTTGATACATGGATTCTATCTCGGATTTCATGGCCTCCAGCCATATCTCGAAATCTGGACTGTTCATAACATCTTGGTAAGTGAGAGGATCAACATTATCCGTAAGCATCACATCACCATCTTAAGTCAAGAGAAATTCATAATTTCTCTCAAACCCATGGTGAATCCTACTAGATCTATGAACAACCTGCATTTCCTGAACAGAATTACTTTCAACATTTTGATGTACATCCTGATCTTATTCCAACTCTGGTTTAATGTTATCATTTAGTTCTCGATCTTCATCGAGATGTATTATCCTCCCACTAGTTTTCTTAGAAAGTAGTTCTCCCTCAAGAAATATAGCGGTCCGAGCAACAAACACTTTGTTCTCGGAAGGATTATAAAAACTATACCCTTTAGTCTCACTTGGGTATCCCATAAATAATATATATATGATTTTATTCTAAGCTTGTCAGAGTCTAAACATTTCACAAACGCTTCACATTCCCAAATTTTTATAAATGACATGCTATAACGTTTCTCAGTCCATCTCTCATATGGAGTCTTTTGAACCGTTTTTGTCGGAACTCGGTTAAGTATATATGCAGCCGTTTCTAGAGCGTAAACTCAAAAACTGATTAGAAGATCCGTTTGACTCATCATCGATTGCACCATGCCAACAAGGTCCAATTTTCCCCGTAGAATCTATATTCCATTAAGGTGTTTCAGAAGGATTAAGTTGTAATACAATATCACACACCTTCAAGAAACACTTGGATTTGAGGCTTAAGTATTCTCCTCCACGATCTGATCGTAAAACTTTTGTACTTTCCCCTTTTTGCTTTATAACTTCGGCCTTATATTCTTTGAACATTTTAAAAAATCAAATTTGTTCTTCATAAGACATGCATATCCATATTTACTGAAGTCATCAGTAAATGTTATGTAGTAGTAAAAGCCGCCACTTACCATCGTACGGACTAGACCACATACATCACTATATATAAGTCCTAATCGTTCGGTGGCCCTTTCACCTTATCAGGTAAAAGAAGCTTTAGTCATTTTAACAATGAGACAAGGTTCGCATCTTTCATATGATTCAAAATTAAACTTATCCAAGTATCCATCTATATGTAACTCATAAATGCGTTTCTGATTAATATGACAACGACAATGCTAGAGATAATGGTTTGATTTAGGTCATCTTATAACATATAAATTGTTAACTAATTGTGCAACATTATAAACCTTATCATTGAAATAGAATAAATAACTCTTGTTTATTTAATTAAAATGAAAAACCTTTCTTATCCCAATAAGAAATTGATATAATGTCTCCGCTAAAGGCAGGAATGTAATAATAATTTATCAAATCCTCAACTTCGCCTTATGAGCAAAATTAGGTACCGAGTTCCTCTAACTAGAGCAACAACTTTGGCTCCAATTTTAAACTGATACCTGAAGCTTGACCCTTGCTGGTCTTCTTCTTTAGATCTTCCAAATAAGCTCGACATTTTAGCTTCCAATCATCCGATTATTTCAACAGAAGCGACAATCGTCTTCTTTAGCAACACCACTAATAGGCTTCAAAAGCCCCCTTGGGATTAGACTCTGGTTTGGCTAAATAAAATAAAATCTTAACCTTGTCTGTCCACTTTCCTTTCCCATTTGCATTCTATGTGTACACCATCAATATGGTACCACGTTATTTTCAGCAGTTCTAAACATGCCTCACAACTCAATAGGTGTTTTGTATATCTCATCCATTTTGTTCATAATTAACTGAGAATAGAAGTTGTTCAAAGATTGCTTGATTAAATCAAGTTGAGTCTCTAGACCAATCTTGAAACCCAAAATATCAAGGTACGTATACCTATTATCTTTAGAACATTTGGTCCAACCGGATCTCATTCTCCCATTTATGTAAATTTATAGTGCCTTATTATCATCAAATCTTTATTGAAGAGCCTATCCTTCAAACATCCTTTGATGATGCTCAATCACATTGTTGAGCAAGATTGGAGCTGTATGTATAACTCAACAATACTGGTTTGGATAACTCAACATAGAACAAGGACTTTGAAATAATCTATGTTCCACTAGGATCAGTACATATTGTTCATTAGGTATATGCACAAAAGGTTTTGTTAGCTGTAGTGAAGAAGACGTCAACAGTGATCCGTATGAAGTTCATTAACATGTTCAGGCATCAGAGGAATAAGGTTGGAGTCACTCGAAGCAGTTATCAGAATCAGTGTGAAGACCTCAAGGATTCCTAGTGTAGTTGGTTATATTTGGTAGAAGACTTAACAGTGGTTTGTACGAGTATAATACGAAGGCCTGAGAGCGGAACTAGTCGTCTGTAAACAAGACCCGTGCATGAGACATCAGTGATCCGTGAAAGGAAACGAAATATTATTTTTAGAAATACTGTTAAATGGTTTTTGTATCGCGGAGACTAGAAATATTATGAGGTACAAAAACACGGAGATTAGAAGGCCTGCAGATACAGAGGAGTACATCTCAAGGATTTACCATATTTATTTTTTAATCAGTGACTGATTTTTATTGAATGAATAAATGAAAAATTAATCATTTATTTAATTTAATATCACATTTGATTTTAAAATAAATAAATTAAAAATTGATTTTTATTAAATGAATATATGAATCTCAAAACATTTATTTATTTAATTTAATATCAATATTTAATTTTGGAAAATAAAATTAATGTTTGAATTTTATTTAAATAAATAAATAAATTTAAAGTTTATTTATTTATTATCTTAAATGTCAAATGTTTATTTTATTCTTTTTAATTGTCAACCAGCTCGGGCAGGTGTCTAAAATAAATTGACAAAATCAGGTGTACATGTGAATTGGGTGCCAAAATAAAATAAATAAAACACAGACTGACTCTTGTAAAAGGGAAGTGAAGGAAGTCTGTGTTATTCTGTTGATCTCAAGCAAAGGGCGGGACCCATCTGTATTCAACAGAAAAGAGAAAAACGAAATGACTAAATCAGTACAACAGAAAAGATAGCAGCGTTTTCTTCCTGTTTCCTCCGCGCGCGTGGCGCACACGAGCAACTATCCCCTCTATTTGGTTCCGCATGTGCAACACACTTCCACCTCCTGGCGTGCGCTTCGTTTGAGCAGACAAGGAAATGCAGAAGGAGATACATGCAAGATGTAGCTTGGGACCCTCCTGCTTGTGTTTGTTCAACAAAGAAAGACATCACTGAATTGTTTATTTATTCGTACAATACATAAAGTAGAAGAGAACAGTGCATGTGTACCCTGTTGAGCTACGTCGCAAGTTGATAAAATAAAATGGCAGTCGCAACTTGTGAATCAAACAGGTCGTAGGTTGAGCATCTGAAAATCCAGTCGCGAGTTATTAAAGCAAAAAGGCTGCCTCCTATTTATTTAAGCGCAGGTTGGTGATTTGTTTTTACAAGTTGCCAGTTGCAGTTGTATTTGATGCCTCACAGGTTGTGGTTTTCTAAGTCGCAGGATACAATTTGTAAGGCTGTGAATTTAAAATATATGGACTAAAATCAGCCACGTGTCTCTCTTCTCTCTCCACCCTACCAATCTATATAATCAAATCAGCAACAACTGGATCTATATCTCCTCCATTTTTACAAAGTGCGAAGCTCTTAAAGTTTTATTTCAGCACTCTTTAAAAGCTTCATTTTACAAGGGGAGGTCATGTCCAATTTGTTCCACACTATTTAAAGCCTTACAAACTTGTAGCACTCATTATTTAAAGCTCCCTTGATTGTATTTAATACCTTTTGATGAGAGCTTTAAATTCTTAGAGTGATAGATAGAACCCTAGATTGATAGTTATTATTTTTTGTTCTCTCTATATTTTTTGCTTCAAATATTTGTATTTGGAGTTGTAAGCAAAACTTTACGGTTTAATTTCTTAATAACTAGAATTATTCCGTGCATGTCCTTGTGTTTGTTTATTTCATTTTCGAGTTTTATTTTTCGGTGCCATTAATTAACGAAAAATGAAGAACATACATTCACCCCCCCTGTATGTACCTTTTGGACCTTACAATTGGTATCAGAGCATATTAATCGATATACAGATCAGATCCGTAAGATTAGTAAATTCGGTGTTGATTTTGGTTATTGCGGAGTCTGGGAGTGCTTTCGGTGTGTAGAACTGATTTGGATTAATTTATGGTCGTAGTGTTCTTGGTTGTTGTGGATTGTTTGATTGATCGGTATTGGTGGATTTTGACTATTTGGGTTATTGTATTTTGAGATATTGTATTGCAGAATTTCACAGATCTGAAAGTATGAGCATTTGGACAGTTAATGGCATCAAGGTTCCTTCCTTCAGTAATGTCAGTGAAAACAGCTATAAATTGTGGAAGAAAATGATCACTCTATTTGTCTTAGTGGTAAACCGTGATTATAAGGGAATTTTAGAGAGTGGTCCATTTCTACCAAGAAAGGACATTTCTGTACCTACAGATTTAGATAGTGGAGTTTCTCAAGAGTTTGTCCCAAAGGATCCGTTTGAATACACTGATAGGGATAAGGAATTAGTTTCTTTGAATGCAAATCTTCGATCAATATTAGTTGAGTCAATGGATTCCAACATGCGTCATCGGATTAAGGATTGTGTTAGTGCTAAACACATGTGGGAAACCATTAAAGCTATAGTGGAGGGAACTGAAGATAAGAACATATTAAATTTTCTGATGCCTGAGTACAAGGAGTTTAAATCTCTTGCCGATGAAAGTATCAAACAGTTGCTTGGAAGGTACACCCAACTCCTGAATGAAATGAGTACACTTGGGAAGAAATACTCACAGAAACTGATAAATATAAAGTTTATTCTTACCTTGCCCAATTATTTGAAAAATAAAATGTCATTCAACAGAGAAGGACTAGACTTCAACACAATGTCATTGGATGAGCTTTATGACAGGTTGAAGACCTATGAAGCTGAGGAAAAGCAGAAAAATATCAACCACAGGTCTGAGACAGTGAACAACAAGAACAAGACCATAAATGAATCAATATGTCCTGTAGTAGAGGAATACAGAATTCCTAAAGAAAATGTTGACGGATCACTGACTTCGGAAGCTTCAACAAGTGGATCAAATTTGACTGGAAATGAAGAAGCTACAGATGACTATTATACTTTGGAAGAGCTTGAGAAATTAGAAGATCAAACTATGTTTGGGATGGCTTATAAATGTAGTGCAGTTAAATTCAGAAGAAATTCCAAATATAAGGTGAAGTCATCGAGTGGAAACAGTCAAGATCTTGAAAATGAAGAATCTACAGAGTCAGTATCCAGTGAATGCTGCAAGGAACAGTTGATTGAAGGAAGCACACATGAACTGTGTGATGGTGAAGAAAAGGGACACTCTAACAGTGAAATGGAAGAGTCCACACAAGAAAATGAGAAAGAAGCTTGTCTGAGAAGGAATGAAGATAGTCAGAAGAAACATCATGACAAAGAATTAGTCACTGATAAAAAGCACTGGAATGGTATAGATGTAGAGGAAGAAAAATGCAATGATCCAACATCAATGGAAACCTCTTCATCGCAGGTATCTTTTGAGACCACTACTAATATATCCTGGCATGATTGCAAATATTATGATAAGGATAGAAGAGTAGCATTGTTTCAAATTCATGCTAGTGTGATCAGCTTTAAAGAGGAAATAGATAGAATAAAATCTAAAAATAGATTGTTGCTCACTAGACAAGAAGAACTATGCCTAATTACTGTTGAATTAGATAATCTTAAGAAACGTAATGAATGCCTAGAGAACATGGTCAAAGCTAGTGAAGATTTAGATGTTGTTTGTAGGAGTCACATAGTTGAGTTAAAATCTATAGTATTACACTATATTGGACTAACTTGAACTGTTTTGAGCTAATGAGATTTGACTGAATAGTACTGTCAAAAGAATCAGAAAGCATGATCATTTGAGACATCCTTCATGAATCCATATTTTGGTAAGCAAAGGTAGTAAATCTCTGATTCTGAAGTCACTTTGTTCTTGATCATCAAACTCTCTGATATTGTACTTCAGATGTTTGTGATCTTCAACACCCTCAGTGGTTTTAGGAACTGACTAAGAGCCTATCAAACCTCATAAGTTCTAGCCCAAGTCATTAGAACCAGACACTTCTCAAACAGTATTCCATTACCTTACTCTGATACATCCCCCAGATTTTGCTCTGATTCACTTAATTTTTTTGGGATATCAACTCAGTGATCAGACAAAATTACCATTTGGTTTTGGAGTTGTTTGAGAATGAGGGAGATAGTGCCAAGGAGCACCACATAAGGAAGGAAAGGTCAACCCTACAACTCTGTCTCTCATAAAGTAGTGGAGTATCTATAACCTGAGATATCTGTAAGCTCTCTCAAAAGAATATATAGCTGAAAAAGGCATATAAACAGTTAATAGGTACATTCTCCCAATAGGATGTTATCTATTGAAAATTCTCCTGTCAGCCAAGACATCTATATAAGAGTCACTACCCCTTGATTAAAATGTTTTCAATGCACATGTGAGATTCACACACACAAGGAAGGTATTGACGCAACAATCATTGTCAAACCATATCAAGGTCAATGGCAATAGGTTGAAATCCTGGATCATGTTCTACTCTTTATCTTTGATCTTGAATGAGAACATATGATCCTGGTTAGTTACTTTGATAAGTCCTCACAGACCTCAGAAGAAATCTTTGATCCCTAATGGCTTATTATTGATCATTGGTTATCTTCCCAGAATTCAAATCTGGAAATGATTTTGACTTTAACAAAATTGCAGCTCGTAAATAAGGATTCAGATATCATCTAACGAGTTTATGAGGTATACTTTTTCATGGAAATTGAGGGATATAAGGAATTCTGCCACTTAAAAGAATCCTAATTTCCCCTCTCAGAAGGAACATTTCTGAATCTCTTGACTGAGAGTTTCCATCCTTGAAGGTGGAAGGAAACTTTTCTATTAAAAGAATTTTCTCGCAGGTACACTTGGATGTTTGGAGCTTTGAGTGAGTGACACACTGTGAGACTGAGTGACAAACACTTGAGTGTAGAGTGGAGTGGAACACAATATGAGATCACTAAACAGAAATCACACACTTGCACTGTGATGAATGGTTACCAAATAATCTCTTCACTTGGTTGGTTGATCCTAAGGTTTTCCTCTGAATATATTTTGAAGGATTACTCAACTAAGGGAGAGATATTATAAAGAAATTATGAACTGATAGTCTTTCTGAAATTAAGAAGAAGGATTTCTAACTTTATTGTACTAAGGAAAGGGTTCTTCATCTTGGGGGTGAGATTATTGAGTTTCGTTCCTAGATTCCAAAATGTTTTATGTGTGCCTTATGGGAAGATCTGAAGGCTATTGAAGACAGTATTTGGAAGACACGTATCTATTTGCAACTTTACATAAGGGAAAGAAGAATCTATTCTCTGCTGGAGCTGAATGCATATAGAAGATGTGATAGATATAAGATAGTATTATTTCCAACTCCAGGATTGAAAGTTGAAAGTTGATTGAAGATTTTTGGATAAGGTTAGTTGAGTTATCCTCCAAACTGTTGCGTCTCCATTATTATTTGACCGTCAGGTATAACAGTCAAATAGGGGGAGATTGTTGAGAAAGATTGGAGCTGTATGTATAACTCAACAATACTGGTTTGGATAACTCAACATAGAATAAGGACTTTGAAATAATCTATGTTCCACTAGGATCAGTACAGATTATTCATTGGGTATATGCATAAAAGGTTTTGTTAGCTGCAGTGAAGAAGATGTCAAAAGTGATCCGTATGAAGTTCATTAATATGTTCAGGCATCGGAGGAATAAGGTTGGAGTCATTCGAAGCAATTATCAGAATTAGTATGAAGACCTCAAGGATTCCTATTGTTGTAATAACTCAAATTTTTGAGACCCTGTAAAACGTTTAATGAATAGTAACCCTGACACACGGGAAAAACTTTTGAGCCCACACTATATAGTGCATAAGAAAATGAGTTTCGGAATCGATATTACGACTATGCGTACCAAATAAGTATATGTAAATGCTATTAGTTTTCGAAAAAAACGAACTTTGAAAAATGACCGTAATTACGACTTATCAAGGACTACGGGAATCACAATATAATTACGAGATTAAAATCCTACGGATTTTATTCAATTAGGATAAATAAAAATATAAGGAATAGAAACGAAAAGAATTACATTGCGAACCGTTTACGAATAAGTATTGCGGAGAACGTTTAAGTAACCGAGCGAACGCGTAAACGATTAATTAAACGTAACGCACTAACTAAACCATGATAAGGAAGTAACCATGGTTACTTCATCAAATAGTGAGCTAACCCTAGGATGACCAAGCTAGCTAGCAAATAGTGTGCTAAGGAGCTAACCTTGTAGTTTAGCTTGTAAGCTAGCAAGCTACAAAGATTTGTCCATGGATTTGGAGACAAGGAATAAACCTAAGCTATCCTAGGAAGAATAAAGATCAACTTGCAAAGATATCAAGTCACCTTCCAAGAAGCAACCTAGAAATCATCCAAGAGAAGCAACCAAGTGCTATAAATACCCCCCCCCCCCTCACAAAGCTCCCATTCGGCTATTTTGAAGAAAAAAGGGGAATTGCAATTCAAAACTCCAAGCTCTAGTTCTTGTAAAATCACACAATTATTTCCCAAGCCTCCTAGAAACTAAACTAAGGTAATAAAAATCTTTCATCTCTTTTTTATCAAGGTTTGATGGGTGGAATAAATTCAAGAAACTCACTAGTGAATATTGTGAATAGTAACCTCTCTTTGGTTTCTTGATTTTAATGGTGGTTTTAAGTTCCAAAAATCATACCAAGCACTTCCAAGCCTCCACCATCCTCAAGAACACATCTCAAGCTTTCAAGAAAGGTAAAAATCTTTGGCCTAAATTTATTTAAGGTTCATGTTTAAGATCCATTTAGTGGGTGTTAGTAAACCTAGCTTACTAAGTGTTGTTGATGAAATCTTGATGATTAAGTTAAGTAGATTTAAGTATGGTTGTTGTTGCCTCAAGAACATGATGTTATTGAGAGGATTTTGTGTGTTGATGATGATATGATGATTGTTGGTGGTTGTGTTGATAGTTAAGGCATAAACGAAACCCCGATCGTAAACGTAAATTCGTTAAAACCAACAAACCGTAACTTTAAGTTTCTGCAGAAAGTCTCGAAGTTGTAAACTGTTGATTCTTGAGAAATAACCTTTTTTTAAGATATAAAATGTTATAAGGATCGTTTAGGCGCTTGAATTGCTTAATTCCAATTTACGGATCAAAAGTTATGATCGTTTTAGTAAAAGTGTTTTACGTGACAAAAAAACTGCTACGAATCACGAATTTTGAAAATATAAAAAATAGACTTAAAAGTATTCATAAATCATGAAATTTTTACAGAGAGTAACATGTTGAGCTACCTAACTTTCATAAAAATTTCAAGTGAAAATAATGATTTCTCAATTTTATAAAAATGTCGGAGCCGAGACCGCGCGAGTAGAAACCGTAAAAATCCTTAAGCGGAGCCGACAACGATAATGAGAATGAACTCAAGATACTTAGGAAAATGAAGTGACCATAAAGTGTTTATGACTTAAAAGAAATGTTAAGGGTAGTATGAGCTGAGAGGGTGTATAATGAGTAGCGCATGAGTGCGAATTATCGTGAATTAGGACGGAACCTAACGAAATGAAATGTGTTTATGGTTATAGATTTCCGAGCGGAACCTAGAGCATCCTCCACCTCGAGATACCCAGGCAAGTTTACAAACCAACTCCATTTTACTGTTGTGTTGTGAAAGGATTATTTTACTATCATCGCATAAATACCATGTTTGCCATGATACGTAGTTGTTGAATTTTCGCATAATATAGCGATGTTGTACGATAAGTATATATCGTGAAATGATTATTTCGCTTTAAGCGTGACGTATTATATAAGACCGAGGGTCGGTCGGGGATTAAGATAAAACCCGGGAATCATTCCGAAGATATTATAGGACGGTTATACGTCCATAGTGGTACGTTTTAAAGGGACTCATCGTCCACTTACGAAACATTAAAACACCTCGAACTTTTAAAACGATTTCCCAATGAGCATATTCCCTCAACTATATTTTATTGATTCGGATATTAAATATTATATACGTATTCCTTTATTATAGGAGTAGTATACTTCAACGTTATTGATTTCAAACCCGATTAATCATTATAGATTATTAATTATGTAAACACAAACTAGTTGAGGAATACTATTTAAATAAATCTTTTAAAGAATAACTCATTCGAGGTATGATTAATATCGATTATCATTTAATTATTTATAGACTACTATTTAAGTAATGATTATTTGTTAAAGGATGGTTATTGATTGAAAGATCATAGATCCTGATATACCTTCTAATTTAGAAGTATCATTCGAATAATTTCAGATCATCGGTGAATATTATCCCGACTTATTATTATATTGAATATAGTTTCGAGAAGAAACTTTTCCCCTTATTAATTATCTATTGACAACGATCAACTCACATCCCTAGTACTTCCTCCGAAATTCTCGGAAGTACGTATATACATATATATACACTTATATTTAAAAAGATAAACTATCTCTATCAACAAGCAAAACGCTTGGGGAACTTCGATGTGGTTCAAGTTCCTGAGATTGATAGAATTCTGTTGAAGGACAGTGGAGGGGTAGACTCTGGTACTACGTGTGCTGGATGGGCTACCAAAGGTACCGTAGGCGAAGGTACTTTGTGTACTCAAGAACTTGTGTATATGATGTTATTATACAGTCATTTTCATACTGTACATTATTATGCTGAGCATCTTAGCTCACACTTGTTTTCTTAAATTGACACAACACAACAGTGAATCAAGATGCCTGCCATGAGAACCACAGCCAGGAAATGGGTAGGAAATGGCCAGATGTTCCGTAGATTGTTTGGTGCAGTACCTCAGGTAGTCGGAATAAACTGGATTAGTTTTCAGTTCTTTATAGTTCGGCTTATTTATAAGTAATGATGGTTCGTTTCCAAGACAATAACCTGTAGTGTGTGTGTGTTAAGTGTGGGGTCGTGAAGCGTGAGTATTTACATATTGTAGTGTGAGTTGTGTGAGTTTAGATAGCGTGGCTTCCGAGACTCCTGACCCCGGGTTTTGGGGCGCCACAGAAATGGTATCAGAGCCTTAAGTTATCAAATCTTGGAAACGATAGGATATAAAATATGTAGACCTAAGAATAATAAAACAATCAATTAGAGCTCAAGTCGTGTTCGTCGTCGGGCTACACGGGTAGTCTTGACTGTTTTACCCTCAAGGGAATTCCAACTCTAAGTTAGTAACACGTTGCCTATTGTGTCAGGTACCAATGGAGCCTAGGAGGGAGGTTGACCATGTTGATGATTTGATGATTCCTAAGCATAACCCTATTTCCGAGCCAGAGAGCCCACCCATTGATGATTCAGACGATGACCCTACTGAGGATGTCCTAGAGGAGGAGACTAAGCTTCCTGTCCCCGTAGCTAATGGCGTAGTATGGAGAGATGTAGAGATGTACCCACACCAGGCTATTCGCTCTCCTACACCACCCACGGGGATCCGGAGCCCTATGTCCTATACTGATAACGATAATGAGGAGGCGATACACGCACAGTTCCATGAGGTCCATGACATATCCTCTAGTGACCCAGACTCACCTCTACCACCACCGACAACCATGCATGTAGCCGTACACGACTGGGTAGTGAGTCAGCTTAACGCTGAGATCACAGCGGCATATGCCCGCATTTCTGAGTTACGCCAGGCACTGACAGCTGAGAGAGCTACCCGACTAGGATACCCCAGAGATTTCAGAGCTGCTTCCCCAGCCATAGCCTGTAGAGAGATCGATGGGATCGAGCTCCGTACCAGGGTTTAGATGAGGATGACATCAGTGGGAGGATACATCCCAGTAGTCGATACAGAGATGATGATTGCAGGAGCGGTGAGGAGGGTGCGTGACCTCACTCGTAGTGATAGTGACTGAGAGATTAGTGACTAGATGTAGACCTTGAAGAAGGCTGAGTGACTTTTCACCAATTTTGATAGGATTTCTAGTAGTAGATAGCGTTCCTAGCCTTTCAGGGTACACGACTTATGTATTTTCATTTCAGTATTTAGAACTAGCAGTGATAGATTGTAACCAGGCATATATGAACTCGGCTAGTTGTTTCATCCCAAGGATATAACTGGGAGATCTTATGAATATATATCTAAGCAGTTATTAAAGAATTGATGTCTATATTAATGCACTTTATAAAACCTGTTAAGTAATAAATGACATGCTTATATATGAATAAAATAACCTAACTGTTATAATCATGTGACCAATTTTCCTTATCAGAATAATGCCACCCCGTAGAAGAGGAACCAGGGCACAGCCCGCAGAGTCTGTTAACCAACAACGAGGTGACCCAGTAGTAAATGAGGAAAGTGAAGAAGACTTAGACTATAATGAATATGATGAGGAAGAATATGTATAAAAAGAGGCTGAGGATACCCATCACGGAGGGAACCCCGTAAATGAATTTATGGAACTGCTGAGAGCAAATCTGAACCAACAGCATATTCCACCACAGCCCCCTGCTGCCCAACAGACTGCAGCTACTGCCTTTAGAGCCTTCAAATCCCTCAAACCCCCAGAGTTTCTAGGATCTGCTGACCCCGTTGAAGCACGGGCCTGGCTCAAAGAGATAGAAAAGTCCTTCGAGATACTAGGAGTTGAGGAACGACATAAGACCATTTTCGCTTCTTACATGCTGAAAGGAGATCTAACTATTGGTGGGAGTCCAAACGAAACCTAGAAACTGATGCTGTGATCCCATGGGATAGATTTACCCGACTGTTCTTAGACAAGTACTTCCCTAGGATTATGGAAACCCAGATGGAGATTAGGTTTCTGGAGTTGAAACAGGATAAGATGACCGTGGCAGAATATGAGGCCAAATTTACTAAGTCGTCTAGATTTGTGCCTGAGTTTGTGAATACTGAAGAAAAGAAAGCGCGAAGGTTCCAGCTTGGTCTAAAACAATGGATACAGAACCGAGTAGCAGTGTTAGAGCTGACAGACTATGCCACCTTAGTACAGAAAGCCTCAATTGTTGAAGCTGGTAGTGAGCAGACTGTGAAAGAAAAGGAGAATATGAAGAGGAAGATAGGAAGCCAAGGAATAGGAACCGGGAATAGGAGCCTTCCAAGTAGGTTCGTCAGGGGAGCGGTGTCCCAACCTACAAGAGGCCCCGGATTCAGAAAGGCCCCAAGTGAGAGCGTTGGCCAGGGCGGCGGACAATCTAGGGCAACATTTCATAGCCAACCACGTGCCCCAATACCAGAATGTCAAACCTGTAAGAAGAGGCACCTTGGAGTGTGTAACCAGACAAGAGCCCCTCTGAGATGTTTCCTGTGTGACCAAATCGGGCACCTTGCCAACAGTTGCACCCGGCCCAAAGTAACGTGTTTCCAATGTGGGAAGGTAGGACACATGAAACGGGATTGCCCAACGTTGAAGCCCCCAGCCTCAGGAATGAGTAGAGTTGCATCTAACCGACCTCCAGCCGCTAGGACCTTCAACATGACTGTTCAGGATGTTGTCCGAAATACTGACGTGATAGCAGGTACCCTTTTGTTAAATTCCGAGCATGCAAATGTCCTATTTGATTCTGGAGCAACCAAGTCTTTTATATCTCAAGATTTTGCTAGCAAGTTAAAACTAATGCCATACCCTTACGTGAGGTATTACGAGTGGAGATAGAAAACAAAGAAATAATCCCTGTAAATCAAATATACCCTAAGTGCAAGCTGAAATTAGAAGAGAAGATCTTCGAGGTTGACTTAATACCATCCGCGTTAGGAGAATTTGATGTGATCTTAGGAATGGATTGGTTATCCAGTAATGGAGCGCAAATAGATTGTGAACAGAAGAAAGTTAAGATAAGAGTGCAGAATGATAAAGAGGTAGTGTTTAAAGGTCAACGACAGAACCAGAAATTTTTGACCATGCTTCACACAAAAAGATTGTTGAGGAAAGGTAACGAGGCCTATTTGGCTTATGTGATAGATACCCAGAAGGAGGTCCCCAACATACAGGACATACCCATAGTAAACGAATTCGAGGATGTATTTCCAGAAAACTTACCAGGATTGCCACCTGATAGAGGAATAGAGTTCGCTATAGAGTTAGCACTAGGGACGACACCAGTATCCAAGGCCCCATATAGGTTAGCCCCAGTTGAGATGAAAGAACTAGCTTCTCAACTGCAAGAATTATTAGATAATGGAATGATAAGGCCCAGTGTGTCACCATGGGGAGCACCAGTACTATTCGTAAAGAAAAAGGACGGCAGCATGAGATTATGTATAGACTATCGAGAGCTGAATAAGCTGACTATAAAGAATAGGTACCCTCTTCCCAGAATTGACGACCTATTCGACCAACTCAAAGGAGTTGTACATTTTTCCAAAATAGATTTAAGGACAGGATACCACTAGTTGAAAATCAAACCGGAAGATATACCAAAGACTGCTTTTCACACTAGGTATGGACACTATGAGTTCTTAGTCATGTCGTTTGGATTAACCAATGCACCCGCAACCTTTATGGATTTGATGAACAGAGTGTTCAAAAAGTACCTGGACATATGTGTGATAGTTTTTATAGATGATATTCTGATCTACTCAAGGACAGAGCAAGAACATGCAGAATATTTGAGGATAGTCTTAGAAATCTTGAGGAATGAGAAATTGTATGCCAAATTTTCGAAGCGCGAATTTTGGTTGAGAGAAGTTCAGTTTTTAGGACATGTGGTGAGTAGCAAAGGAGTTTTAGTTGACCCTGCCAAGATAGAGGTGGTATCCAATTGGGAAAGACCAGCAACCCCAACAGAGGTTAGGAGTTTCGTAGGTTTAGCAGGATATTACCGGAGATTCGTGCAAGACTTCGCTAAGATAGCCGGTCCACTGACTAGACTTACCCGGAAGGCAGAAAAGTTCGTATGGACGGAAAAGTGCGAGGAGAGTTTTCAAGAACTGAAAAAGAGGCTGGTGTCAGCACCAGTGCTCGCTCTTCCCGATGGAAAGGGAGAGTTTGTGATATACAGCGATGCATCACTTAAAGGATTAGGATGTGTACTAATGCAGCATGGCAAGGTTATAGCGTATGCCTCTCGACAATTGAAGGAATATGAGAGCCGATACCCTATGCATGACCTAGAATTAGCAGCCATAGTATTTGCCCTAAAAATTTGGAGACACTACCTATACGGTGAGAAATGCGAGATCTACACTGACCATAAAAGCCTCAAATATATTTTTACTCAGAAGGAACTGAACATGAGACAGAGGAGATGGTTAGAGTTGATAAAGGACTACGACTGTGAAATTTTGTATCACCCGGGTAAAGCCAATGTGGTGGCTGACGCCCTTAGTAGGAAGGAAAGACTCAAGATGATAATGACATCGGAGGAATTAGTTAAGGAATTTGAGAAGATGGAAATCGACGTAAGAATGACCGGTGAGGGAACGAAAGGATTATTTGAGATTAAGCTAGTACCAGAACTGATTGCAAAGATACGAGTATGTCAGGAAAAGAAGATGAGTGAGGAAAAAGGGACATTGACCGGTGAAGAAGTGAGATGCGAGAAGGATGAGGAAGGGATCATGAGGTATGCATCCCGGATTTGGATTCCGAATGTGCAAGAATTAAAGGACGAGCTGTTGCATGAAGGGCACAACTCTAGATATTCAATCCACCCAGGAAGTACGAAAATGTACCGTGACCTTAAGGAATATTATTGGTGGCCTAACATGAAGAGAGAAGTAGCGGAGTGGGTTAGCAAGTGCTTAACATGCCAAAGAGTGAAGGCGGAACACTAGCGACCTAGTGGACTGTTACGACCCCTAGAAATTCCGGAATGGAAATGGGAACACATAGCCATGGATTTTGTGACAGGCTTACCTAGGACAAAGACTAATCACGATGCTATATGGGTTATCATTGATAGACTGACCAAGTCCGCACACTTCCTACCAATCAACGAAAGGTACACCGTAGACAAGTTGGTAGATATTTACTTGAAGGAAATTGTAATAAGACACGGTGTTCCTGTAGCCATAGGGTCAGATAGAGACTCGAGGTTTAATTCCCGATTTTGGAGAAGCTTCCAGGAATGTGTAGGCACCAGACTAAACATGAGTACCGCTTACCACCCCCAGACGGATGGACAAAGCGAAAGGACTATACATACCCTAGAAGATATGCTGCGAGTATGTGCCATCGACTTCAAAGGAAATTGGGATGATCACTTACCCCTGATAGAATTTTCTTACAACAATAGCTATCACGCTAGCATAGTAATGCCCCCGTATGAAGCTCTTTACGGGAGAAGATGTCGCTCTCCCCTGTGTTGGGATGAAGTTGGAGAACACAAGCTATTAGGACCAGAGTTAGTTCAGCAGACCAGAGAAATGGTAAAACTCATCAAGAAGAGACTGGTAGCAGCCCAGGACAGACAAAAGAGGTACGCCGATCAGACCAGGAAGGATAGGGAATATGAAGTAGGAGATTCTGTGTTATTGAAGGTATCTCCGTGGAAAGGAGTGATGAGATTTGGAAAGAAAGGGAAGCTGAGTCCCAGATTCATAGGACCCTTTGAAATTTTGAGGAGGATAGGACCTCTAGCTTACGAGCTCGCCTTGCCTCCTAATTTGCAACAAGTACACAACGTGTTTCACGTATCCATGTTGAGAAAGTACCATGCCGATGCCCGTCATGTAATAGAGTATGAGCAGGTAGATTTACAACCAGACCTTACCTACATCGAACAACCAATAAGAATAAAGGACCAGAAAGAACAAGTGCTGAGGAACAAAATGGTGAAGCTAGTTAGGATCTTGTGGAGAAATCAAAATGTTGAGGAATCAACTTGGGAACTTGAAGACACCATGAGGAATAGATATCCCCACTTATTTTATAATTGATTCCGGGACGGAATCCTTGTTAGAGGTGAAGACTGTAATAACTCGAATTTTTGAGACCCTGTAAAATGTTTAATGAATAGTAACCCTGATAGACGGGAAAAACTTTTGAGCCCACACTATATAGTGCATAAGAAAATGAGTTTCAGAATCGATATTACGACTATGCATACCAAATAAGTGTATGTAAACGTTATTAGTTTTCGAAGAAAATGAACTTTGAAAAATGACCGTAATTACGACTTATCAAGGACTACGGGAATCACAATATAATTACGAGATTAAAATCCTACGGATTTATATTCAATTAGGATAAATAAAAATATAAGGAATAGAAACGAAAAGAATTACATTGCGAACCGTTTACGAATAAGTATTACGGAGAACGTTTAAGTAACCGAGCGAACGCGTAAACGATTAATTAAACGTAATGCACTAACTAAACCATGGTAAGGAATTAACCATGGTTACTTCATCAAATAGTGAGCTAACCCTAGGATGACCAAGCTAGCTAGCAAATAGTGTGCTAAGGAGCTAACCTTGTAGTTTAGCTTGTAAGCTAGCAAGCTACAAAGATTTGTCCATGGATTTGGAGACAAGGAATAAACCTAAGCTATCCTAGGAAGAATAAAGATCAACTTGCAAAGATATTAAGTCACCTTCCAAGAAGCAACCTACAAATCATCCAAGAGAAGCAACCAAGTGCTATAAATACCCCCCCTCACAAAGCTCTCATTCGGCTATTTTGAAGAAAAAAGAGGAATTGCAATTCAAAACTCCAAGCTCTAGTTCTTGTAAAATCACACAATTATTTCCCAAGCCTCCTAGCAACTAAACTAAGGTAAGAAAAATCTTTCATCTCTTTTTATCAAGGTTTGATGGGTGGAATAAATTCAAGAAACTCACTAGTGAATATTGTGAATAGTAACCTCTCTTTGGTTTCTTGATTTTAATGGTGGTTTTAGGTTCCAAAAATCATACCAAGCACTTCCAAGCCTCCACCATCCTCAAGAACACATCTCAAGCTTTCAAGAAAGGTAAAACTCTTTGGCCTAAATTTATTTAAGGTTCATGTTTAAGATCCATTTAGTGGGTGTTAGGAAACCTAGCTTACTAAGTGTTGCTGATGAAATCTTGATGATTAAGTTAAGTAGATTTAAGGTTGGTTGTTGTTGCCTCAAGAACATGATGTTCTTGAGAGGATTTTGTGTGTCGATGATGATATGATGATTGTTGGTGGTTGTGTTGATAGTTAAGGTGTAAACGAAACCCCGATCGTAAACGTAACTTCGTTAAAACTAATAAACCGTAACCTTAAGTTTCTGCAGAAGGTCTCGAAGTTGTAAACTGTATATTCTTGAGAAATAACCTTTGTTTAAGATATAAAATGTTATAAGGATCGTTTAGGCGCTTGAATCGCTTAATTCCAATTTACGGATCAAAAGTTATGTTCGTTTTAGTAAAAGTGTTTTATGTGACAAAAAAACTGCTACGAATCACGAATTTTGAAAATATAAAAAATAGACTTAAAAGTATTCATAAATCATGAAATTTTTACAGAGAGTAACATGTGGAGTTACCTAACTGTCATAAAAATTTCAAGTGAAAATAATGATTTCTCAATTTTATAAAAATGTCGGAGCCGAGACTGCGCGAGTAGAAACCGTAAAAATCCTTGAGCGGAGCCGGCAACGATAATGAGAATGAACTCAAGATACTTAGGAAAATGAAGTGACCATAAAGTGTTTATGACTTAAAAGAAATGTTAAGGGTAGTATGCGTTGAGAGGGTGTATAATGAGTAGCGCATGAGTGCGAGTTACCGTGAATTAGGACGGAACCTAACGAAATGAAATGTGTTTATGGTTATAGATTTCTGAGCGGAACCTAGAGCATCCTCCACCTCGAGATACCCAGGCAAGTTTACAAACCCAACTCCATTTTACTGTTGTGTTGTGAAAGGATTGTTTTACTATCATCGCATAAATACCATGTTTGCCATGATACGTAGTTGTTGAATTTTCGCATAATATAGCGATGTTGTACGATAAGTATATATCGTGAAATGATTATTTCGCTTTAAGCGTGACGTATTATATAAGACCGAGGGTCGGTCGGGGATTAAGATAAAACCCGGGAATCGTTCCGGAGATATTATAGGACGGTTATACGTCCATAGTGGTACATTTTAAAGGGACTCATCGTCCACTTACGAAACATTAAAACACCTCGAACTTTTAAAACGATTTCCCAATGAGCATATTCCCTCAACTATATTTTATTGATTCAGATATTAAATATTATATACGTATTCCTTTATTATAGGAGTAGTATACTTCAATGTTATTGATTTCAAACCCGATTAATCATTATAGGTTATTAATTATGTAAACACAAACTAGTTGAGGAATACTATTTAAATAAATCTTTTAAAGAATAACTCATTCGAGGTATGATTAATATCGATTATCATTTAATTATTTATAGACTACTATTTAAGTAATGATTATTTGTTAAAGGATGGTTATTGATTGAAAGATCATAGATCTTGATATACCTTCTGATTTAGAAGTATCATTCGAATAATTTCAGATCATCGGTGAATATTATCCCGACTTATTATTATATTGAATATAGTTTCGAGAAGAAACTTTTCCCCTTATTAATTATCTATTGACAACGGTCAACTCACATCCCTAGTACTTCCTCCGAAATTCTCGGAAGTACGTATATACATATATATACACTTATATTTAAAAAGATAAACTATCTCTATCAACAAGCAAAATGCTTGGAGAACTTCGATGTGGTTCAAGTTCCCAAGATTGATAGAATTTTTGTTGAAGGACAATGGAGGGGTAGACTCTGGTACTACGTGTGCTGGATGGGCTACCAAAGGTACCGCAGGCGAAGGTACTTTGTGTACTCAGGAACTTGTGAAGTATGTGTATACCCGAAAATGGGACACGTAGCCCGAATACGGCCAGGGTGATACCCGAGAGATGACGGTATTCGTCCTTTTACTAGTAAAGAAGGTTACTTTCCGTAGGACGACTGATCATCGTATGCGGTGGCTCCTGTGAGATGTCCAAAATCTTCCAATTGGAATTGATATACAATACCGTAACCCAAGCCTAGGTGCTGGGATTACTATTAAGGTATTCGCAGGTTATAAAACCCCCTTAAAAGAATTTTTTTCATAAGAAGGTGTGGGACACCAAGAAATCTACTTTTAAATAAAACATATATATAATATATGATGTTATTATACAGTCATTTTCATACTGTACATTATTATGCTGAGCATCTTAGCTCACACTTGTTTTCTTAAATTGACACAACACAACAGTGAATCAAGATGCCTGCCATGAGAACCACAGCCAGGAAACGGGTAGAAAATGGCTAGATGTTCCGTAAATTATTTGGTGCAGTACCTCAGGTAGTCGGAATAAGCTGGATTAGTTTTCAGTTGTTTATAGTTCGACTTATTTATAAGTATGGGTTATGTAAAATAAGAAATAAGAAATGTATATTCGGCCGGCGGATTAACCTTACTTAAAGGTCACCCCCGGTAAGACTAATTACATTTGGGTTGTAATAAAATTTCTCTAGTAATGATGGTTCGTTTCCAAGACAATAACCTGTAGTGTGTGTGTGTTAAGTGTGGGGTCGTGAAGCGTGAGTATTTACATATTGTAGTGTGAGTTGTGTGAGTTTAGATAGCGTGGCTTCCGAGACTCCTGACCCCGGGTTTTGGGGCGCCACAATTGTAGTTGGTTATATTTGGTAGAAGACTTAACATTGGTTTGTACGAGTATAATACGAGGCCTGAGAGCGGAACTAGTCGTCTGTGAACCAGACCCGTGCACGAGACGCCAGTGATCCGTGAAAGGAAATAGAGTATTATTTTTAGAAATACTGTTAAGTTGTTTTTGTTCTTGCGGAGACTGGAAATATTTTGAGGTACAAAATCACGGAGATTAGAAAGCCTGCAGATACAGATAAGTATATCTCAAGGATTTACTAGATTTATTTTTTAATCAATGACTGAATTTTATTGAATGAATACATGAAAAATTAACCATTTATTTATTTAATTTAATATCACATTTGATTTTAAAATAAATAAATTAAAAATTAATTTTTATTAAATGAATAAATGAATCTCAAAACATTTATTTATTTAATTTAATATCAATATTTAATTTTAGAAAATAAAATTAATGTTTGAATTTTATTTAAATAAATAAATAAATTTAAAGTTTATTTATTTATATATTTATTTATTTTAAATGTCAAATGTTTATTTTCTTCTTTTTAATTGCCAGCTAGCTCGGGCAGGTGTTGTCTAAAATAAATTGACAAAATCAGGTGTACATGTGAATTGGGTGCCAAAACAAAATAAATTAAACACAGACTGACTTTTGTGCAAGCGAAGTGAAGGAAATCTGTATTATTCTGTTGATCTCAAGCAAAGAGCGGGACCCATCTATATTCAACAGAGAAGAGAAAAACGAAATGAATAAATCAGTACAACAGAAAATATGTCAGTGTTTTTCTTCCTGTTTCCTCCGCGCGCGTGGCGGACACGAGCAACTATCCTCTCTATCTGGTTCCGCGCGTGCAACACACTTCAACCTCCTGGCGTGCGCTTCGTTTGAGCGGACAAGGAAAAACAGAAGGAGATACATGCAAGATGTAGCATATGACCCTCCTGCTTGTGTTTGTTCAACAAAGAAAGACATCACTGAATTGTTTATTTATTTGTACAACACATAAAGCAGAAGAGAACAGAGCATGCGTACCCTGTTGAGCGACATCGCAAGTTGATAAAATAAAATGGTAGTCGCAACTTGTGAATCAAACAGGTCGCAGGTTGAGCATTTGAAAATCCAGTCGCAAGTTATTAAAGTAAAAAAGGCTGCCTCCTATTTTATTTAAGCCAGGTTGGTGATCTGTTTTTACAAGTCGCCAAATGCAGTTGTATTTTATGCGTTGCAGGTTATGGTTTTCTAAGTCGCATGATACAATTTGCAAGGCTGTGAATTCAAAATATATAGACTAAAATCAGCCACGTGTCTCTCTTCTCTCTCCACCTTACCAATCTATATAATCAAATCAGCAGCAATTGGATCTATATCTCCTCCATTTTTACAAAGTGCGAAGCTCTTGAAGTTTTATCTTAGCACTCTTTAAAAGCTTCATTTTACAAGGGGAGGTCAGGTCCAATTTGTTCCACACCATTTAAAGCCTTACAAACTTTTAGCACTCATTATTTAAAGCTCCCTTGATTGTATTTAATACCTTTTGATGAGAGTTTTAAATTCTTAGACTGATAGATAGAACCCTAGAATGATAGTTATTGCTTTTGGTTCTCTCTATATTTGTTGCTCCAAATATTTGTATTTGGAGTTGTAAGCAATCCATTAATGTTTAATTTCTTAATAACAAGAATTATTCCGTGAATCTCCTTATGTTTGTTTATTTAATTTTCGAGTTTTATTTTTCGCTGCAATTAATTAACAAAAAACGAAGAACATACATTCACCCCCCCTCTGTATGTACCTTTTGGACCTAACACACATCAAAAATATCATTATGCTCTTGTTGCTTCCAAAACTCAGCACTTATAATTGCAAGCATGAGACATGAAACATCAGTTGCATAATCAATTTGCTTCTGTTATGCATTTTATTCAGCACATGTTTCATTTTCAGCTAGAAGAAATAAGGGAGGAGTTTGAGTGACATTCTTGAACCTAAGGACGATCCCCAAGTTCCCATTTCAGTCAAGAATATTATTTCGTGTCAGCTTGTCCTTCTCAAGGACTATTGCATATAGAAGTTATTTATGTTATTTATTAATTGATATTCATAATATTTAATGTGCATAAAATGAACTAGTCTACAGATGATAATTAAATTATGTTCAAGTGATTATTCATACATATTCACAATCTATATCTCCCACTATTTTTATCAAATCAATAGCCCTAAATATTAATTTAAAAATAATATCTTCTATATCCTTTCTAGTGAGTCAAGATCCATATTTCACCATGCGTTAGGTCATTTTTGGCTTTTCTCCTAAAACATGATTATTTAGGTAAACAACCTTTGTCAATTATATCAACTACACAACTCTTAAATTACTTGGTGGAACAACATTTGTTCATATTTATCTAATAAATCTCGCCAAACTTAATTTTAGGGTACAAACACTAACACTAACACTAACACTAACACTAACACTAACCCCAAATTTAGACTAACCCATTTGTGGACTTTCATAATGACCAACATGTGAGAGCTATTAAAATGAGATCAGCTCTTTCCATTGTTGAGAAACCCATACCAACCATTTTGATAACGTTTTGAAGATATTTTTTTATGACCATACCTTCTATCATTTGTCAGCAAATTTTTGTAATAGAACATGGAGCAATAACATGTACTACTAAGTTATTATATATAAAAAAAATAACATGTCCTACTATTTTTACCTCAATATTACAAATTGGACATAACTCGTTAACTACCTTTCTAATTCGTAGTTAATCATTGATTGAGAGCCACCGTGATGTTGCCCTCCATAAAATATGTTTGATTTTAGACGACACTTTCATGTTCCAGAATTTACGTCAAAATACTGAATTATCACACGCGTGTAAATTTCTTCTTCAAGTTTTTGAAATAAATATTACACATTTTTTTACAGGAGAAATAAAATATTTCAATTTTTTTAGGATGCAATCCGGTTATACCCGTAAAATCTTCATGTACTTTTAAGAGCATTTGTTTTTCATTTTTTTCCTTTTACTTTAATTCTTGAAATCTAATAAAGATGATTCTTTTATATAGTGATAATATGAATTATATCCCTCTTATATAATATGCATAAAGAGGATCTTATCCAAATTTTTATTAGTCATGGTCCTTGTACTACCAATTTAATAAGAAGGACCCTTAGATCTTTAAAAAAATTAATCATAGTCGTTGGATCTAAAATAAAAAAAAATCTATAACCAACGATAAATAGGTATTCTAAATTGAATAGAATATCCTACATTTTCAATGATTTAAATAAAAGAGAAGTAAGAACCCTAAACTGAATATAATAATAACGAAAAATTTGTAATTTTTTTCATTCAATTTCTGGATAACATGTGATGGACAAAAACATCACTGAATTAAACATTAATTCGTGAGTTTGACATGAGTTGTAAAATCATCAAAATCTGATTTGTAAAATTTAAGATATAATCGAAATAAGATCAAACGAAACTCAATAATATTTTTATTTGTTTGAACTTTAATTTGATTTTTATTTTAATTATTTAAAATTAATAAACATCTGTAAAATAAAAAATAAAATATTCGTGTATTGCACGCCGGTGTAATGCCCTTGAAATAAAACTTGAGATATTTTATTCATGTATATATATAATACACGAGATTAATTTTGTATCTTTGCTTTTCGTGTTATTTTTTTTCGAAACCTAAATAGAAATAATTCATTCGACGATGTAATGCCCTTGAAATGCGACAAAATAATATACACTATTTATATTGTCTAAATTTTTTTATAGTATTCTATTGATCGAGGTTGAAGTAAATTTAAATTTACAATCAAAATAAATATAATTTATTGGATTTGGTCGGTATGATGCATTTAAGACTAAAACAAAATAGCAAATACTATTTATTCGGATAAAAATATTATGTTATTAAACTGTTAATTCGTCAATCGGTATAATACCGTCAATTTAAAATAAAATAATATATATTATTCATCGAGGCGAAAAAATTTAAAAAGCCCATCCACGATAAAACAAAACTATAATCGAGATTAAATTCAACTAGCTAAAACAAATTAGTAAATATATTATTAATCTGAGTTAAACATGTATGTTTACTAACCCGGCTTAAAGTAATCAAAATCAAACTAAATTTGTTAAAAGTTTATCTTATTTAGAGCAACTTTCAATATAATATTTATTTATAAATTTATAATCAGATTTATAATTTTTTTATCCCATTATAATCATTAATATTTTAAAATTTAAATTTGATTACAAGTTTCACACAGATCAAACTCGTATTCATTTTCATTAAATTACCAAAAATACTCATTTTTTCAAGTAATGTTTTAAAAAAGAAGAGAAAAAGTATGGTAAATAATTATGAGCTAGCTCTCGTTCTAATTTAAGCTTATTGGGCCAAGACTGAACCAAAACAAAAAACCAAAAAAGGCCTCAACAAGCCCAACTACCTAATGTGACTTGCAAAATAATCCAAGCGTAGGGTTTCACTAACCCGACCCAGCAACACACCACTCTAACCTCCACCTAATCAAAACCCCCCTCTTCTCTCTACCCAAAACCCTCATTTATTTTTTCTCTCTAACAACTTTTCTCTCTCTAAAAATCCCCAAATGGCAAACCAAGCAGCGATGTCGTTTCTATCCAACATCGCCCGCGCCGCCTTCGGTCTCGGAGTCGCTGCCTCCGCCGTCAACGCCTCTCTCTACACTGTTGACGGCGGCCAACGCGCCGTCCTCATGGACCGTCTCCGCGGAGTTCTCGACGTTCCCGTCGGCGAAGGCACTCATTTCCTCATTCCCTTCCTTCAAACCCCTAATATCTTCGATATTCGCACCAAACCACACACTTTTTCCTCTGTTTCCGGCACTAAAGATCTCCAGATGGTAAATCTCACTCTTCGGGTCTTATCGAGACCCGACGAGGCTAAATTGCCTACTATTTATAAGGAACTAGGTCTCGAATACGATGAGAAAGTGCTTCCTTCTATTGGAAACGAGATTTTGAAGTCTGTTGTTGCGCAATTCAATGCGGATCAGTTGTTGACTGAGAGGCCTAAGGTGTCTGCACTTGTGCGCGATAGTTTGACTACTAGGGCTAAGGATTTCAATATTGTGCTTGATGATGTGGCGATTACGCATTTGTCGTATGGTAATGAGTTTTCCAAGGCGGTTGAGCAGAAGCAGGTGGCGCAGCAGGAGGCCGAGAGGTCTAAGTATGTTGTGGCCAAAGCGGAGCAGGAGAGGAGGGCGGCGATTATTAGGGCTGAAGGTGAGAGTGAGAGTGCTAAGCTGATTTCTGATGCGACTAAGGAAGCTGGAATGGGGTTGATTGAGCTCAGGAAGATTGAGGCGTTGAGGGAGGTGGCTGCGACTATGTCTAGGAATCCTAATGTGGCTTACTTGCCCAATGGGAACAGCAATTTGCTTCTTGGTCTCAATGCTGCTGGTCGTTGAATGCGGTATGAATTTTAATTTAGGGTTTTAAGATTTACAAGTCACATTATAAATTATGTTTCAATATGAGTTTACTTATATTTCTCTGCTACATGGCTGTTTTTGTGACCCTTCCATTTAGGTTGAATTTTGTTTGATCAGGAAGCTGAGTTCTAGATTTAGAGGCGTTAACTGTGCAGGTGGATTAAAAGTGTATTAATTAACTTGAAGTATCCCATTCACTTGTTTTTGTAAGAGACAGTTTTAGTGTTCAAATGATTTGACAGAATTGGAAGGATGTTAATGTAAAAATTGTTCTTTGCTGATGTTTACTAAATGTTTTTTCATTAGAGAGTTCCTTTCATGTGAGTGTATAAATTTTAATAGCTAGCAAAATAACTGCATAGTCTTAAAGTATTATAGTACAATGTTAATTTTAAGGAACCACACTATTGTAGTATTCGAATTATGTAGATTGGTAAGGCCAGGGGCGTAGCCAGGAATTCCAAATTCCAGGGTCAAAATTAAATACACTACAACAATTATTATTTTCGAGTGGGGTCAAAAATAAGTTTTCCACTATATTTTTTTACGGAAATATTATTTTTATACATATATTTTAGAAAAATTATAAGTTTAGTGGGGTCAGCCGCGGCCCCCGCCGGCTATATATTGGCTACGCCCCTGGGTAAGGCAAATGATAATTTAATCTTTTGATAACTGCAAGCTTTGTGAATCTAGGAAGTATACTCAATCTCATTGTTATAGATTGATGATTGATGTAGGTCTCTGCTGCATAACTTGTGAGATTACCTTTCAACGTCGTTGTCCTTGTTGTTTTCATCCATTTTATGGAATGTATTTAAAGTTGAAAATATTCCACTGGATATTTTGTACGTGTGTAATTTTTGTTTCCTTGAGTAAAACATCATTAATACTTGAGCATGATATACATGTTGACCCCCTAATGTTTTAGCATAGTTGGCAAATTGATAGGGTATCAGATTTTGTATTATTGGGATGTATTTAGTTCAAACCTCGTGACTGTCAATATTACAAAACATAATAATTTGGATTCCAATGTTGATTTTTGCCCTAAAATAAGGGATCCTGATGATTCACTTTTAAATCTAAATGTTGGGATTTCGAGTGAGTGATGTAATAAATAAATAGATATACATATTAACCCTCGTAACACTTTTGAGGGTATAGATTAGTTCGTATGTCTCCACATGTAGTCTCATATCATAAATATATTTTTTATCAACTATATATTTTGAATAACTTTTAACAAACTGTTCAACCCAACCCAAACCGAACCAAACCGATGAGTAAAGGGTAGGGTTGGGTTGTATTTTTATTTTTTATGGGTCGGGTTGTAAATTTTCAAACCGATTTAATTGGGTCGAGTTGCTAAAATGGCTCTAACCCAGCCAACCCGACCCATGTGCACCCCTAGTAGCTGAGCAATATGCTTCCATTGTAAATTTGTAATCCACAATTTTACATAGTTTTTTAGGATTAAGGAAATATAATTTTTGATTATGAGTCAGTTATGGCCTATAGCTCTTAGTTCTTGTTTGAGTATACTTTTCTTAATGTGTTTCTGTGTGTGGAGTGTGGATAAATACACTACAAACCTGCATGCACTTTGAGTATACAAACTTGTGGAAACATCAAAATGGATTACATGTGCATAAGTACGCAAATTGGTTTGCCATGTTTTGAAGAAAGACCCTCAAATAGGAGTGAAGATTTTTGTGTTGGAAGGATAAATGCCTCGAAAGCAGGGGTGCGGCACTTAGTTGCTGCACTGCGCACCGGGTGCGGACTGATGCGGCGGTGCGCGGGGTGCGGCGTCATACGTATGTACGGGGTGAGCCACCTGACATATCACCGTGTTACCTGGCTGGAATTCAGGGGAGTGCGGGAGGGTTATTTATGGTCATTTTTAGCTGTTGTAAAACAACGAAAACCAGCCCACTAGGAGAGAGAAACGTCGGGAGGGAGAGAGAGAGATCAGGAGGAAGGGAGGGAGAGAGAGATCTGTTATTCTTTAGTTAACGTGTTCAATCAGTCGTTGATGTGCTGATATGTGTGTATATATGCGTGACTGTGTGTGTATGCATGTGTTAATATATTAGTTGGGCCTGTTATTTGGGCCTGGGTATGTCAACTCTTTGACTGGTTCAGCCCACTAAGGCACCAACTTCAATTTTTACTACACTCAGCCTTATATTTACTTTGCTGTCATTTTTGTAATTATGTTTATAAAAAATTGTTAAATAAATATATATAATATTTTTTTTAATATTTAAAATTATCCGTACCCCCCCAACCCGAATCCCCATTTTTTGAAATTTACCGAATTCCCGTGTCCCCGTACCGGGCACTCACGCACCCGCACCCCTCCACCCGAATCCCCATTTTTTGAAATTTACCGAATTCCCGTGTCCCCGTACCGCGCATGTGCTTCACAGATAAATGCACAAACATATGTAAAATGGACATATAAAACTTGGTAGAAAAATACTATGTTAGAATGGTGTAGTATTGGAGAGTGGATTAGAGGATGCAAAAAGATTGAAGATCGGGTAATTGAGAAACTTAGTATCAATGAAATTTCAGTGTTATTATCTTTGCACATTTTTTTTGTTCGTTCAATTCTCAACTAACCTCTACTTTCATTGTTGTCAGGAATATGATGCATGTGTGGTGCGACAGTAATAAAGAAATCTTGATGCCGGTGATATATGTATCTGCCAGTTGTTTTCGCTATCAACTTCTCACCGCTTCTCATTAATGAGCACTAATTATTAGGAATGAAAGAACAGTGTTTCATGGATTTTGTAATGCAAATATATATTACTGCTTTGCAGTTAAATGATGTCCTCTGGTTGCTTGCAAACAGAAGTTTCTTAAAAATTTATTTTGTACTCCTTTGTTTATGCGTTACTGCCTCCATCTTTTTATTTTGTTGAAGCAATTAAACTAAACTTGACAAACAACATTCAAAACGGTACTGCAAATATGGGAGTGCATTTTTCAGAATTACATTTACAAATGATAGGGATATTGAGGTTTCACGTTGGGGCAGTCTTGATAACACAATGTTTGAAAGCAAAGTTATTTTGTGAATAGTCAAGACAGAAGCACTTACCTTGTTTCAGGTGCAAATTCTAACATTGACATTAAGTTGTTGACATTTATAAGCAGCATCAGGGTTAACATTCTGAAGTCATGTTTAGAACAAGAAATGTCATTAGGATAGTAGAAAACAGCATAGTAGTGTACTCCTAATTGAGTTCATAGAAATGTACGTCTTTGGAACATAAATAAACATGCTGAGACCTAATCAGTCCCGCTACAAAAACAAACAGTTTAACATAAAAGCAACAATAGATTAATTATTCCTTGATAAAATCTCTCTTGCAAGAGAAATGATACTTCTGGGCCATTTGACGGAATCAGATCACTGTGCTTAAATTAGCAGGACGCCATATGCCGGATCAAGTCTACCACTCGGTTACTGCAATACACAGTATGTTTTATTAATAGAGTGCATTTCTGGTAGAACTGTACAAAAAGTATCCTAAAAAACTTTGTATATTTAAAAACTTACCTGTAACCCCATTCATTATCATACCAAGAGACAACCTTCACAAAGTTATCACTCAAAGCAATACCAGCCTTTGCGTCAAATATGCTTGATCTGAAAATGCACAAAATATTTGTTGTAAACATGTAGTGTACCTAAGGAAGTTCTCTGTGACGGAAAGGATTTTTATTGATTCGATGATCTTAGTAGTTAGTACTATAAACCTTATTCAAGAATGATGAGAACAAGGAAAAATTAAAATGAAGACTTCCCATATTGGAATGAAGAGGGGAATACATATAACTAGCTTTAAACTTAAGACGGATCCGCACCTACAGTCACCCACAAGGTCGCTTGAGACTACATCATCCTCGGTGTAGCCAAGTATTCCTTTCAGACTGCCGCTAGCTTCCTCCCTGTAAAACAATTGATATGAAGACAGCATGAGCTCCAGGTGCTCGAGTACATCTAATAGACGAACAACAATTCTACAGTTCTCTTTAATTAAGTTGTATCGTGTCTATTTATTTCCCCTATTGTTTCCTATCTACTCAACCCTGTATGGCTGTATCTGCTGAGAATCACTATGTCGAATAAAAGAAATACAATTAGAATCACTATGTAGCATAGAAGAAACACGATTAGAATCACTAGCTAGGATAGAAGAAACATGATTTCTCACAATAGATTGGCTGCATGATGCTTACTTGATAGCAGCCTTGATTTCATCATATTTGGCAGCCTTTTCAAGTCTGACAGTGAGATCAACCACTGAGACATCAGAAGTGGGAACACGGAATGCCATTCCAGTCAACTTTCCATTTAGTGAGGGCAGAACTTTACCCACGGCCTTCAACAAAACATAGTCATGATCAATATATTACAAATACATAAAACTCTTTTCTTTGTTACCCTTAACAAAATTGGATTAATCGTGTTCTTAAAAAATCTGGTCTTGTTAATATCACAAGCAAACGCAATCAGTTGCTTGCTTTGTAATAGTCTAATAATTATTGAGCTGAAAACTATTCAAGGAGATAAAGACATGCACAAAGCTAACTGCTTGTTAGGTTAACCTCTACAGACATATAAATGTAGGGTCATGTGCTAAAGATTCACAAGACTCTATGTTTTACCTTGGCAGCCCCAGTGCTGCTGGGAATTATGTTGAAGGAAGCACCTCTTCCACCTCTCCAGTCCTTCATTGAAGGACCATCCACAGTCTTTTGTGTTGCTAAATGACATTTAGCAATAAAATCAGGTTGCAGAGCACATATATATTTCCAGAAACAGCAAAAGGATAGATAAGCAAGATATTCTCACCAGTCATAGCATGCACAGTTGTCATTAGACCCTCAACAATACCAAATCTGTCGTGAATAACCTGAACAAATTTACACTCTGATGAAAATTCACGAGTTTTTTTACTCTTAAACAGGTAAATGGTGGAGATATTTAACCTTTGCCAAAGGAGCTAGGCAGTTTGTAGTACAACTAGCATTAGAAACAATGTCGATATCTGGCTTGTAGTCCTTCTCATTGACACCCACAACAAACATTGGAGCATTGGCACTTGGAGCTGAAATTATGACCTTCTTTGCACCACCCTAGTAATAATAAAACAGCATTACATTTATTGAAATCATGATTGCTCATAGCACACTCATGACCATGAAAATTTGATACTACAGAACAGCTTCTTCTTTTGTTATATAGAGCATGCTTGAGATAATATTCGAAGATCAAATACCAAATACCTGCTATAATTAAGAATTGGTGCCACTTGAGATGTAAAAATAAAGACAAAGAGGAAAATCTGCAAAACCTTCATATGAGCAGCAGCTTTATCCTTATCAGTAAAAACCCCAGTGGACTCAACAACATAGTCTGCTCCAGCCTCGCCCCATGGGATCTCCTCCGGATTCCTTCAATTTAACGTTTCAAAATGAACTAAGTAAAGCCTGAAAATAAGACTTCACAATGAAGATTAAGGCAGCATTAATCGATAGATAAGTACCTCATGCCAAAGACTGAGACGGGTTTGTCACCAAATAAAAGAGTTTTTTCATCTTTAACCGTGATTTCATTTTTTTTCCAGATGCCATGAACAGTATCATACTTGAACATATAGGTCTGCCATCACATGTAAATATAGAGTCACAGTAAACACACGGGTGTCCTAAAGCATATACGAAAAAAATGACCAAAATACAGCATCTTTGAATTTTTTTTTTGTCATTTAAGCAAAGGCTAGGAAAATGAATAACCATGTAATCAGTGGTGATAAAGGGGTCATTAACAGCGACGAGTTCGACATCATCACTCTGCAGAATCACCCTTGCAACCAAACGACCTATTCTTCCAAATCCTGTACACAATAATACACAATTTTATTAATCACCAAACGATAAGAAGAAAAATTAGAAATATAAGCATGATATGTTAATGTACGTACCATTAATTCCAATCTTGATGGCCATGATTAGGTGTGTTTACCAGTGAAAAATGTGCATGCAAAGTGTAATATTTCCAGATTACAGGAGCGAGATGAGAGTGAGCTTATATATGATATGGGGGAAGAGAAGGGGGAGGTATTCTCGAGAGATGAATGAAGAATAACCAACCACTTTGCAGTTTGTTTGTGGAATGGAGCCGTTTTTCATGGGACATTAACTATACTTGATCCACTTCCTACCGCTTCCTCTTTCTTCACGACATCTCCGGGGTTTTTTTTACAAATAATTATATTTTTTTATTTTAGTTGTTTGTAGATTTTTTGTATTGTTCATATGTTCACAACTCATAATTTGTTATTATTTCATTAAGTCAATCTTTTGGATTGGTTTTTTTTTTTATTTGATAAGTATCTTTTGGATTGTTATATGCTATGCCATAAATTGTGCCTCAAAATTTTACTGTAGGAACTAGAACCTTATTGAAGATGAAAGATAGGTCCCCCATCTTGATTCTTGAAGAGGACCAAAGCTTTCTGATCGAAGAAGCATAACGTACTCCCTTCGGTGGTTGTCGTATGGTGGTGTTCATGACTTGAGCTGGACAACAAACATAACACTGTTTGACTGGAGCATCAGCTTTAAAGGCTTCATGTACTTGCATTTGGATTCCGATGATGATCAAGCTGAGATATGTCCGTGGACGTATAATATGATATATGAAGTATAAATTACTGAACATGATTAGTGATTACCATAACAATGTAGTAGTACTATGTTTCTCCAAGATTATTAACGAGGAAACTATCACCACAATTTCATGTTTTGGTGCAAGTAAAGGTAGAAATAGTTATTCATGATTTTACATATCAAGATACTACAGTTAATTGCATAGTGGCTTTGCTCTGGCATATATCTGCCTACAGAGAAAGGACAAGGCAAGTGTCTGATATCTTATGCATCATTTATCATATCTGGCATTTGGGTTGCTACTAGTTTCTCCATAATACCCTTCAATGCAGGCGCACTTGCTGCACATTTACTATCTGAAAAGCAGCACCTGCCTTCTTCAGCTGCTTTACATAACTGTGGGTCTAATGGTACCTTTCCGAGAAAAGCTACACCCATTTTTTGCAGCACCGCCACCACTGCTATCAAAAACTTCACTGCAAGCAACCAGATTCAAAAGTTCAGGTGCTCTCTCTTTCATGAGATTTATTGCCCACTCTGTCACGTCTTCTTGTTCACCTGTTTTTGTCATCCGTGAGAATTTAAAACCTGGAACTGACTGGGACAATCTGCTCATGTTCTCAACTACCCCAAGAACATTTATTCCGACTTTCTTGCAGAAACTAACTTCTTTCCTGACATCTATCAGCGACACCTGTTGTGGCGTAGTGACTATAATAGCACCATCAATTCCGGTTTCTTGAAGTAACTGAACAATTGATATATGCTCATCTGAGGTCCCTGGTGGTGCATCAACCACCAGAAAATCAAGCTCCCCCAGTACACGTCCTTTAAGAATTGCTTAATAATACCATTCTTGCGTGGGCCTCTCCATATCACAGCATCATCTGGATTGGGGAGCATAAATCCAATTGACATGACCCCCAGATTGGACTCCACGTAGACAGGAGACCACCCGAGATTACTCTGGTGAATCTCTTGGCCCTCGAGACCAAGCATCTTTGGAACGCTTGGACCACATATATCAATATCAAGAAGACCAACTTGAATATCCATAGCTGCCAATGCATATGAAAGTTGAGCACAGAATGTGCTCTTGCCAACTCCACCCTTACCGGATAAAACTAGAATCTTATGTTTCACACTAGCCATTCTTTCTGCAATTGCAACCAAATCTGCCAAACAGGTGCATTATAATATGAGAATATATCATCCAATGTGAATCTACTGATAAATAAGTTTTAAACTGAAATTCAGAGATTATTCTTCTTTTCAAATAAATTGACAGAGATTTATATATATATATATACATACATACATATTGATAACTCTGTTTCTTTCCGCGTCTTCTCCTCACTCACGTAAGCTAGAGTCTTGTCCACGTGGCAGCTGGTGTGAGGCTAACCTGTTAGGTAGGGGACTCTGCAAAACAGAACCGGAGAGGGCTGCTTCCCGCGGCAACTCCGGTGTGAGAATAAGATTGAGGTTTTTTGAAGAAGAAGAAGAGGGAAGAAGGAGCTATTCAAAATATGTATAGTGGTGTGTATATAGGTGTAGCAGTCAAATATTTTTCAACCCCTAAAACCCTCTTTTTGGGGCCTTTTATAGGTCACAAGATTTAGGGTTTTGGGGGTTTGTACCTGTTCATCCTAGCCTTTGATCATTCTTCGTTGGTGAGTGGTTGGACGGTTTGAATCGACTGTGGGGCCGGTGCCATTTTTCCACCAGTGCTGTCTTGGGATCTTTACATATGGTTGGCTGGAATGCAATTGTTCCATTTTGGGTAACATGAGACAGTTGACATTTTTGTCATGTGCCACGTGGCCCCGGGGACCACCCCAGTTTGAGCCTGGGGTGTTCTCTATCTGGGCTTTTGCTTCTTTATTTGGGCTTGATTATTTATGGCCTATCATTTGCCTCCCACTCCCTTATGCGGGTTTTCCCGGATTGGGGGAGTAGTCTTCTTTCTCGGAGCGTGTCTTATGAGCTGCGTGATTTAGAAAATTTTGTGCATTTTTCCTTTGATTTGTGACCCCTAGCCTCGGCGTGTTGTTGGATGCAAGTCCCCGGGGTTGTGTTTGGGTAAGCCTTTTGGTTTTATCACTTGGAAAGATTTTGCGTTTTTCCTTTGATTGGTGGCCCCTAACCCCGGGGTGTTGTTGGGTACAAGTCTCCGGGGTTGTGTTTGGGTACGCCTTTTGGTTTTGCCACTTCGCGTTTTTCTTTGATTTGTGACCCCTAACCCTGGGGGGTTGTTGGATACAAGTCCCCGGGGTTGTGTTTGGGTAAGCCTTTTGGTTTTGTCATTTGGAAAATTTTACGTTTTTCCTTTGATTTGTGGCCCCTAACCCCGGGGGGTTGTTGGATAAAAGTCTCCGGGGTTGTGTTTGGGTATGCCTTTTGGTTTTGCCACTTGAAAAAATTATGCGGTTTTTCTTTGATTTGTGGCCCCTAACCCCGGAGGGTGTTGTTGGATACAAGTCCTCGGGGTTGTGTTTGGGTAGGCCTTTTGGTTTTGTCACTTGGAATTTTTTTATATTTTTCCTTTGATTATACAAGTTCCTAACCCCGGGGTGTTGTTGGATACAAGTCCCCGGGGTTGTGTTTGGGTAGGCCTTTTAATTGGGTTGTTGGGTACAGATGTGATTGGTGCACAGTATTTTGGCCTTTTCCCCGGAGTGTCAGGTGACGGTTGAGCTTCCTGTAGGAATATATGTATATATACGAAACGTTGCAGTTTCCCCCCCTTTTTCTCCTCAAAAGCCGCTCCTGTTAAATAATTACAGCGATATAATCATTAACTGCGGTGGTTATTTTCTGGACGCTCAGGATTGTGCCACGTGTCTTTATCCGACGAGCACGATTGTGTGGCAGTTGAGTGGGTTACTATCTCATTTGTGCATATAAATACTCATGCTTTGCCATTTCTTTTTTCTTTACGCAATTACAAACACCAAACACTCTCTACAACTTTTCTTCGAGGCAGATTTGGGAGCTTTTCTCTTTGAAGCCGCCTTATTTCTCCTACTTTCTTGTAAGTTTTCAAACTTTTCTTCGCCTTTTTGCTTTCTCGTGATTGTTAATGAATATTTTTAGTATGAGTTCTTCGAATGCATGCGTACCCAATCATCCGAGTGAGTTTACTTTTGTTGTGTCGAGTTTTTATGAATTGAATGTGATGTTGTTCATTGTTTAGATTTTTGGGCTTTGTTTGCATAAGAACAATTGATGTTTATAGTGAATCTGGGTTTGATTTTTGGCTTTTGTATATGTACGAATAAGGGGTTTAATTTATGCAAGAAACTGGGTTTGTTTTTGTTGTTCGTGACTGTTCATGACTTGTACTTGTAAGCATATATATGTATTTATAGACTGTAGGGTATAACTTGGTGTTTCGATTTGAGGGTTAACTATTTCTGAGTGGCTTTCTGTTTTTCTTTTTCTCCTTTTCTTTTCTTTTCCGAAATGGCATAGACTCCGGGGTTATATGGTTAGGAGAGGAAGAGTGAAATGACTAGCTAACCTTAAACGTAGGCCCGACCGTCCCCACTTCGGATTTCCCGATCATTCTTGTAGTGATTCTTCCCCGGAACCTGAGAACATGCCTCCCCGTCGCCAGCCTGTAGTTGAGGAGTTGCCCACTTTCCTTCTAAAACCCGGGCAGACTTTGGGTAGAAGAGACGGGTCTTGGGTAGACATAGATCACTATTTTGTTCAGACCCGAGAGAATAGTCCCCCACATGATTACTATTTTAGGGATCTTTTTGCTGTTTATAGGCCCGGGGGAAGGAGCTTTACAATGGGGGAACTTATGGATCATCTTTTCTATAACGCTCCCGGGATTGGTTATGTTCCAGCTCCCCGGCACCCCGACCATTCCGAATATACCTTCGAGCAAATAGATGACTTAGTGAAAGCCATTTTCTACTTCGGGGAGGGTATGGAGTGGAGGTGGCCCGAGCCTCACGAGAGGGTTTATCACCGTCCTGTGGGTGGTTGGGTAGCTATTCCTCTAGAGCATCTTCGTAGCATGAGGCCAAACCTTCACCAATTCACCAAGTCTCTATGCCGTGATGTCTACAGGATATCCTTTACTCAGTTGGCCCTGAATTCTATTAAGTGGGTTTCTTGGTTCCTTGCCTATTGTCATGTGAAAAAGTACCTGCCTACCTTCAAGCTTTTCCACTACCTCTTTAAGATTAAGAAATCCACCCTACCTCCCATGTTTGAGTTCACATTCAACATAGATGGCTGCGGGTTTCCTGCTGATGCCAAGAGTGCACCTGTCTTTATGTTGAATTCGCTCCTGGGCTGACACCAGGAATTCATCTTCGTCCGGGGTGGGGACCTGGAGTTTGTGCTTGTGTATAAAACTGCTTTAAAAAATAATAGGTTTCCGACCGAGCGGCTCGGTGGAGCTACCCTGGCGAAGATGTACGATTTTGTGGTGGCTCTGGGTGCCCAGTGGACACGGGATACTTTTTTAGATAACCAAACATTGTATAATGTTGGCTGTAAGTGTTTTACTCTGTAGTTTTTTCCCTGTATTTTTCTTTATTATATATATATGCCCCAATGTCTCCTTTCTAAACTGTTGTTCCCTTGTGCAGGTCTCCCGTTGCTCAATCCATTCCATCACGCCATGTCGCAGCAATTCAAAGATTTGGCTGGTAGGTTCAAGAAGATCGGTTGTGCTGTGCAGCTGGACTCGGGGAAGAAGAAGGTTGGTGTTGGTAGTGGCTCGCAGGCCCGGGATGCTGGTTCCTCGGGGAACGGCGTAAGGCAAAGTGCTCCGGTGGTTACTACGCCTATTATCTCGGAACCCGAGGAGATTGAGGTGTTGGAGCTGGAGGAAGAGGAGGTTGGAGCATTGAACCCTCACAAGAGGAAGGCCGCGAAAGATGCTGCTGGTGGCTCCGGAACCCCACAGTGTAGGAGGGTTTCTACTTCGGGCCATACTGAGGAGGAGAGCCAAAAACTGGTGGAGGAGGATGCTCTGAATAACCTCTTGGCCCGGATGACTCTTAACGATCGCTGGAACGAGATATTTGACAACTATGCCTCCCCTGCTGATTTCGAGTGCTATGCCAAGGAGGATCTGGATACTTTCCTTGATCACCTTGTTTGGGATGTTTCAGAGGTAAGAGTGTTCCCTTATCGTCTTTTCTCTTTTTCCCTTTGTACCAACTGAGTCTTTTTTATTTTTTTTCAAGCTAACGCTCGGATCAGCGGCTGTTCTACCATCCTTCATAATTACCGTATAAGGTAGGCTAAGAATAAGGCTGCGGTGAAGGAGCTGGCTGGTGAGAAGGAAAGATTCACCAAGTACCGGGAGGTGAAAGAGAGAGAATCCCGGAAGCATAAGCAGGCTGTTGCTGAAGCGATGAAAGCCCGGGAGGCTGCTGAGCAGGTGGTTGGATCCCTCCGGGAGGAGGTGGAGAACTTGAAGAAAGCGCTTGCTTCCAGGCCCCGGGCAGAGGAGGTCCTTGAATCCTTCCGGGGTACTCTGGCCTACTACGAGGATCTCAATAACAAGATCTTTGAGAAGGTCAACATCTGCTGGGACATTGTTTGTTCTTACCTGGCTGAGAATCCGGGCGGTGATATGGACGGGTTCATAGAGCTGTACCTCGCAGAAGAGCTCCGTCGTGAGGAAGCCAAAACTGCTGGAGAGGGCATCTACGGGGTGCAACCACCTCCTCCTCCCGAAGATGTCCGCGAGAAGACTCCTCCCCCTCCCGAGAACTGAAGAATCAAGATCCAGGCTTCGTGCCATGTAATTTGTTTTCTTAGTTTGTTATCGTTCCAGACTTAGCCCTTGTGGCTTTTAAACTTGTTATTTAAATTTCGTATGACTCTGGCTTGGGTTTGGTCCGGGGCTTGTTTTGCCCTGGGTAAGCATGTAAATATATTTCCCTTTCTGTATTTGGTTTTTGCTATTCTTCGTTAAAATTTTTGTAAGTACACTTGGGTGTGTGTCGTCCCCGGGACGTGCTTAGAACTTTTAACAATATAAAGAAATTTCTGTACACATGGTTTGTGTATTGGTCCCCGGGATGGAGTTTAAAATTTTAACTGAGTAAAATTTTTCTAAGTACACATGGTTTGTGTATTGGTCCCCGGGATTGGGTTTAAAAGTTTAACTGAGTAAAATTTTTCTAAGTACACATGGTTTGTGTATTAGTCCCCGAGATGGGGTTTAAAATTTTAACTGAGTAAATTTTTTCTAGGTGCCTTGAGTTCTTCGAAGTATACCGAGCTGGTGAGATCCGAAGTATTCTGCACGAGCTTGGATAACTCATCTGCCTTGGAGTTTTCTTCCATGTTTATCTGGAGAACGGTGGTATCGGGGATAGTTTTCAGGATACTTCATACCATTGCTTGATATTGTGCCAATTTGGGATCTTTTGTAATATACTCTCCACTGGTTTGCTTGACCACAATCTGGGAATCGCTATAGATGATCATCTTCATAATTCCGAGAGACTTTGCTAACCTGAGCCCGGAGAGGAGTGCCACATATTCGGCTTGATTGTTCGTTGCTTTGAAGGTAAAGATTATTGCTTGTTGAATGGTGAAGCCTTCTGGGCTAATGAGAATGAGGCTAGCTTCGGACCTTTCGATCGTTGATGATCCGTCCACATAGAGCTTCCAAGAGTCTATGTCCGAGTTGGTCTCTTCATAGTCCATCACGCTGGGGGCGGGTGGTTGTTGCTCGGGGAAGGTGCATTCCATAACGAATTCTGCTAGGTCCTGGGCCTTTATCGCCGTTTGTGGCACAAACTTGAAGTTGTACTGGCTTAATTCGATGGCCCAGTTGACCAACCTTCCAGACGCATCTGGTTTGTGGATGATCTTCCTGAGCTGCTGATCTGTGACAACTCTAATTTCTCGGCCTTGGAAATATGGCCTTAACTTCCTGTTGGAGTGTACGAGGGCCAAGGCAAATTTTTCCAAGTTTGGGTACCGAGTCTCGGCCTCTTTGAGGACTTGGCTGATATAGTAGATGGGGCTCTGGATTCCTCCTTCCTCCCGGATTAAGACAGAAGAGACAGCCTTGGGGCCAGCGGCGATGTAGAGAGACACAGGCTCACCGGGCTTGGCTTTTGATAGCACCGGGCGGTTCATCAGGTGTTGTTTGACTTCTTCAAAAGCTGTGTGGCATTCCGGAGTCCAATCTACCAACTTCTTGTTCCAGGCGCCTTTCAACAACTCGAAGAATATGAGACATCTTTTCGCAAGCTTCGGGATGAACCTGCGTAGGGCCTCCAAGCATCTTGCCAACTTCTGGATGTCCTTCTGAGTGTGGGGTATTTTTATTTCCATTATGGCATTTATTTTTTCCGGGTTTGCTTCGAATCCTCTTTCGCTGACTAGAAAGCCCAGGAATTTGCCTGAAGGTACCCCGAACGCGCATTTCTCCGGGTTTAACTTCATGTTGTACCTCCTCAAGTTGTCAAAACATTCCTTGAGGTCCTTGATTTGATCCGAGATCGTGAGTGACTTGGAGATCATATCGTCTATATAGAAATCCATATTCCTCCCCAGTTGGCTTTTGAAGATTGTGTTCATTATTTTCTGGTAGGTGGCCCCGACATTGATGAGCCCGAAGGGCATCATGATAAATACGTAAACAACCCGATGAGTAATGAAGGATGTTTTGGCGATATCTTCGGGATTCATACGGACTTGGTTATACCCTGAGAAGGCATCCATAAAGCTGAGCATGGTGTGGCCCGAAGTCGCGTCGATTAGCTGATCGATGTTGGGGAGGGGATAGGAATCTTTTGGACATGCGGCGTTGAGGCTCGTGTAATCGATACACATTCTCCACTTTCCATTCGGCTTCTTGACTAACACCATACTGGCGAGCCAGTCGGGGTACTTGATTTCGCAGATGATGTCGGCCTTGAGCAATTTCTCTACTTCTTCGTCTATGGCCAGCTGTCGCTCCGGGGCGAAGTTTCTCCTCTTTTGTTTGATTGGCCTCTTATGTGGGTCTACATCCAGACTGTGCATCGCCACATACTGGTCAAACCCGGGCATATCCTCCGGTGCCCATGCGAACATGTCTGCATATTCCTTTAGCAGCAGGATGAGTTCTTTCTGGAAGGATGTCTCTAAGCCTTTTCCAATTTTCAACTTGCGGGTGGGGTTCCCAGGCTCCAACTCTATCTCCGTAGTTTGTGCAGTAGGTTCTACCTTGGTCTTTTCCTTTACTTCCACAAATTTTTGTATCCGGGCATCGGCATTGGTCACGCCGTAGCCCGAATCCTCTATCATGTTGACATCTAATCTTGGCTTTTTGCTGAGATATTCACAGTGTTTCTTCCGGCTTTGACCTTTGGGTAAGGCCATTGCCTTCCTCCTGTTCTCAGGATCGGTTTCTTCCATCACTAGGGCCTGCCAATAGCATTTCCCGAATACGCCTGAGTCTCCTTTAAGTTCTCTGATTCCTCCCGGGGTGGGAAACTTTAGCTTTAAGTGAATTGTTGAAGGGATGGCCCGGAGCTTGGTGATGCTAGGCCTCCCCAAAATCATGTTATAAGAGGATGTGGCACTTATCACGTAGAATTTCATGATATTAGAGACTTGTTGGGGTGCGATTCCGAAGACCATGGGTAGGTATATTACCCCACGGATCGGGATCATATTATTTTCAAATCCATAAAGGGGGTCTTCGAGGCATGGGTCCATACGAAGGTGTGCCAGCTTCATCCTGTTAAGTGTGTGCTCAAAGACAATATTAGCCGAGGAACCATTATCAACCAAAATTCTTTGTACCTCGTTGTCGGCGATGTCGAGAGTCACGACTAGGGCTTGGTTGTGTTCAGGATCCAGGCCTTCATAATTGGAATTAGAGAAGTATATGGGTTCATCTTCAGCAGGCTGAATCATCATGATATCACTGTCCATATTTGGGCTCCGGGGCGGGGAGGAGGTTCCCCCGAAGATCACGTTGACCATGTGCTTGCCGCCACTCATTGAGTCTCCTTTGCAGGTACTGGTTCATATTTCCCTTCTTGATCTGGTCTTCAATGAACATTTTGAAAGAAAAGCAGTTTTCCGTGGTATGGCTGTGATCCTCGTGATATCCACAATGTTTATCCCTCACCCTATTCTCGGGAGGTGCTAGCAATGGCTTCAGAGGGTAATAAAAGGGTTTTCCTTTGAGCTCTCTTAAGATGTCAGCCCGGGGTCTGTTGAGTGGCATCCATTCGGGCTCTGGCTTGGGCTCTCTCTTAGGCTTGGGCTTCCTTTCAGTCCTCTGAGATCTGGAGTCATTGTCCCAGGGTGGGGTTCCCCGAGACTACTGTACATAATTGGTCTGCCTGTCTGGCTTGTACCTCTTTTCCTTTCTATAGGAGGAGCGACGTTCCGGGGACTCATCATCATCCCGGATTCGCCTGTTCATCTTCATGGAGGTGAGGAAGTCATTTTCCTTGATGAACTTTGAAGCCATCGCATAAGCAGAAGCAAGGCTTTGGGGCTCTCTATGGATCAGGTCTTTTACGTAACCTTCGCATGAAACCGGGTGGAGGTTTCTCCGAAAAATATTTACGGCTTCCTTCTCCTCAAGGTTGGAGAGCTGGTTGACCGCTTCTTGAAACCTTTTGATGAATTCGGGTAGAGTTTCTCTGCTCCTTTGTTGGATGGTTTCCAAGTGGCACATCTGAAGCTCGTTCATGCGGTTTGCCCGAAACCTCTTTAAAAATATTTCCCGGAAGTCTTTCCAAGAGTCGATGCTCATGGAGGAGATTCTTCTGAACCATTTTTATGCTCCTCCCTTTAGTGTTGAAGCAAAGAAACGACACTTGGTGAGGTTGTTGTAATCGTATATGTTTGAGATCTGTTCAAAGTAGTTTATATGCTCTTCGGGGTTGGCAAGCCCGTCAAAAGAATCAAAGTTGAAGTGTTTGAGGGTGGGTTCCCTAGGGGTGGATTCCAGTTTTCTGGTGAAGGGTGTGGCCGCCGCTCCGACTTCCACGTCTCCCTCAACTTTTCTTTTGAGATCCCGGAGAACCCGAGCCATCTGCTCCTGTTTAGATTCTTTCTCCTGCTTGGAATCTGAGGAGACATGAATTCTGCGTGCCTTCTTCTTTTGTTTCGCCTCCTCCTCTTGGATCCTTTTTTCAATGTTGGCCTTGGCCTTGGCCTCCTCTTCCTTCCGGATGCGGTCCCGTAGTGTAACTATTTTGATTTCGTCCCGGGCGTCTTCTGATGGCCTCTTGGTTTTGCCAATCCGGTCTAAGACTGAGCCCCGAGATTCTTCAGAGTGTTCGTCCTGGTCTCCGGGACGGGTTTCAGGAGCCTTGTGGTTCTTTTCCTTCCATAGGTCCATAGCCGCTTGAATTTGCTCCGGAGTCATGCTTCCCCAAGGGTTTGTAGAGGTTTCTGCATACTTGTGGGCTGCTTTCTCTATAGTTATTCTCTGGTCTCCAGGCTGGAGTTGAGATGAAGCACGAGTTATGGGGGGCTCCTCTTCTATTTCCTCCATCTCTCCATCCCTGGGCGGGACTACGGCGGGTTGAATAGTTCCCGAGACCGAAGTTTTGCTCTTTCTTGTGGCCATTTTTTCAGAACAGAGTATGGGAAACAATAGCAGAGGTGCAACAGGGTGTGTGACTGTTTTGGAAGGAAAGATACGAAAAATGAGTTGTGAAGAGAGTGAGGGTATTGTTCTAACTTGGGAGAGGGTTTTCTTGACTCTTGGAGCTGTGTAACGTAACTGGAGATGACACCACACCACAGAAGGTTCGAGCCCTCCTTCTAACGCCAATGATAACTCTGTTTCTTCCTGGGTCTTCTCCTCACTCACGTAAGCTAGAGCCTTGTCCACGTGGCAATTGGTGTGAGGCTAACCTGTTAGGTAGGGGACTCTGCAAAATATAACCGGAGGGGGGCTGCTTCCCGCGGCAACTCCGGTTTGAGAATAAGAATGAGGTTTCTTGAAGAAGAAGAAAAAGAGGGAAGAAGGAGCTATTCAAAATATGTATAATGGTGTGTTTATAGGTGTGTAGCAGTCAAATATTTTTCAAACCCTAAAACCCTCTTTTTGGGGCCTTTTATAGGTCCCAAGATTTAGGGTTTTGGGGGTTTGTACCTCTTCATCCTAGCCTTTGATCATACTTGGTTGGTGAGTGGTTGGACGGTTTGGATCGACTGTGGGGTCGGGTGCCCTTCTTCCACCAGTGTTGTCTTGGGATCTTTACATGTGGATGGCTGGGATGCAATTGTTCCATTTTGGGTAACATGAGACAGTTGACATTTTTGTCCAGTGCCACGTGGCTCCGGGGACCACCCAAATTTGGGCATGGGGTATTCTCTATCTGGGTTTTTGCTTTTTTATTTAGGCTTGATTATTTATGGCCTATCACACACACACATATATATATATATATATATATATATATATTCCCCTCGAAGGGTAGGGGAATAAATTACATAACTAGTCCACTTATTAAGGAAAGGACAGGCGAAGGAAATAATTTTGTTCCCTATATAGTTCTGACAAATGTTGCAAGTACAGAGGTCAATACTCCTTCAACATAAATCTAAGGTCCTCCAATGAAAAACTTGACAAATGAGAGTATGAAGCACCAAAGGCATGCCAAGAAACAATACAGGTAATATCTTCCTTTAAAAGCTACTGTTCCATATATTCACTCAGCATGCACAGTCCTCTTCTGATCATAAGTTTCATTCTTGTTGTACGACTTTTAAAAGGTAAAAGATTGTATAAGAAAAACTGGAAATGTACAAGACTTCACAGTTTACTTGGCAACCAAAATTAAACAAAATTTCGATTTATCTTGATCTATAGCCTTGAAAAAGGCTTGAAGACTCTAGCGGGCTATTTGACAAGCTTTGTGCGAGGAGTGTTCCAGAAATCGCTAGGCATGCCAGGGCGGGGAGAGTACCTCCATGCCAGGTAAAATTAAGCTAGAAAAACCTTCAACCTAAACAAATTGTTAGATTAAGTTGCATATATATTAACTATTTTTTGTGTTGTGTATCATATTCGCATTCAATTAATTACAAATGGACGACAAACAAAAATTGATAAAGTCATATATAATTCCATCAAACTAAGATACGAGTATTAACATATTATAGAATTATCGAAACACGAGACACCGAAGAGAGGACCTGAATCAGGGCCTTTAGGGGCAGAAGTACAGGCATCTTGATTAGGGCAACCAGCACAAGCATCAGATTTTCCAGCAGACTCTGATTGTGGACCTGGGCAATCTGTAGTAGTTTACATAGTATCAAACAAAACCCAAATAAAATGTACAGAGAGCAATCACAAAACATGCACAAAGTCATCAAACTGAAATTCAAGAAACACACACAGAGTTGATAGAAGAGGAGTATATTATATATTACGTTCATTTGCGTCTTCAAGGATTTCTTTATTAGGAGTATATTATATATTACGTTCATTTGCGTCTTCAAGGATTTCTTTGTTACCGTTGTCCATATATGTGTCAGTGTGTGTATATTTTACGTCTTTAGCAAATCTTCGCTCGCTTCACCACCAACTCGCTCTGTGCAACCCTATACCATTCAAACCATAAACCTTTTGACTGGAGACACTTTTACGCTATGTTTGGTTCAACGGAGGGGAAGGAAGGGGAGGGATTTTAATAGAGGGGAGGGGAGGGGAGGGATATAGTATTAATTCTGTTTGGTTGAAGGAAGGAAGGGGAGGGGAATTAACTCATTTTTATGTTTGGTACAGGAGGTAAAGGGAGGGGTTTATAATTAAAATTACATGAAAGTCCTTTATATGCACTTCACAGTTCCATTTCTGACTTTCTGCATATGCAACAACATGCACCAATAATTCATATTGTAAATGTACTTCATGTTAAGGTTTATAGTAAACTACAGTCTGTAAGCCGCTATACATGTAAATAGATATCTAAAACCAAAAACCAAAAATAATGGGTCTGTTAATGATGAATGATATCAGGTGGCTACAAAAGAATCCACTGATTTCATACCTTATACTTAGCATATTTAAGAGGAAAAATTGCTCAAATTCGAGTACTGGAAATTTGATAACATAATCATAAAGTTTTCTTAGTTCAATTATCTAATCAAGGCATCAACTGGAAGGAGGATTTGAGGACCCAAGCACCATATGCATGATCACATCCTTGCGTGCTGGAAACTGAAGAATTGTTCTAAATTTATCAATATCTTGCATCAAAGAGCAGAAGATCATAGGCAATAAATTTGCATCACAACAACATTCTTTAATTAACTTCCAAACTTCTTCGCCAGAAAGTGGAGGTAGTTTTAAATTGTGATGTTCTTTCATTATAGCATTTCCTTCTCTTATTGTGGCAGTTCCATCTTTTAATGCTTCCGCAACCTCCTGCATTGCTCCTTTAATTTCAAGTATTTCATCAGATTTCTCTTTACTAGCAACAGCTTTTGATTTCTTTCTTATACTGCTAGAGCTTGCTGTAGGTGAAGGATCTTGAGGCGGCATACTCTGAGTAGAAAAATTATCAGTACCATCAAAAGAAAAATCATCAAAGTTCTCCAATATCACATCATTCCTCTGTATACGATCATCAAGATCATCAATGGAGTCAACAAATTCAAATTCAGTCGATGAATGTGCTCACTTTCTCATTTCTGATGCAGTTTCAGCTTCCTCTCCAGTAGCTCGATCATTTCCATAAAGTATCACCATCTTCTCATAGTTTGGAATTGGAGTATTTCTACAATATGCTGCTTTAGGTTTTGACTGGAAATAATATAAATTTTATAAAAGTTAGTCGACTATTGTAGCATATTTATATATATTATATAAATTTACAATTGTTACCTCAATCAGAGAATTCCAAACTTCTGGCTCAGCATCCCATAATTGAGTACTTGGGTTCCAGGAAAATCCACTCATACCATTTTTAAAAATATCATAAAATTCAGAAAACTTGGTCTTTAATGTTTTCCAACGATTTTTAACCTTGTCCTTATCAATTTTCTTCCCAAGCAGTACACTCAATTCATTTACTATGTTTTCATATGCTTTGGGGGTGAAAGTACCATTTACTTTATTACCTTGTTCAAACTCGTGCATGAAAGCATTGACAAGGGCATCATCCATAGGTCTAGTCCAAGTCAACACTTCTTTTGCACCGTTACTCAATGACTGCTTTTTGGGTGCCATACTGTAATTTATATCAATTATAACATGACACAATTAATAAACACAGATCATGAACATAATTAATATAATCACACAACATTACAATAAAGAACACAAGTATAAATATGATTAGTTTAGCTCAAAATATCATTTTGATAATCTGTCCACATTTGAGTTGCTAAATTATCTCTAATAAGCTCCCCTTGAACAGCCTTCTCATTATCACTTCTTGTAGCTCGATAATTATCATATGAAACATTCTGATTAGCAAGCTCAGCATCTACTTCAGCTATAAGTTCTTCATCTGGATCTGTGTTCATTAAGTAATTATGTAAAATGCAACAAGCAACAATAATGAGTTTTTGAGCTCTAATACTATAATTTGTCTCCGTTGAACTAGATAAAATCTCAAATCTTTTTTTCAGGAAACCAAAGGCTCTCTCAATTGCATTGCGTAATGACGCGTGTCGAAGATTAAACAATTCTTTAGCATTTTGTGGAGGATTTCTTGTAGAATATTCTTTCAAGTGATAGCGAACTCCTCTATAAGGGGTAATAAGCCCACTTGTCAACATGAAACCAGCATCAACAAGGTAATACTTGCCTATAAATAATATAAACAATCAATTTGATAGTTTCAAAATCAAGTAAATTATAATTTTAATGTATTAATTCTTGGTTTTACCTTGAAATTTTTTAAGATTATCTTCTCGTCTTAATGCATTCTTTATAATTCTAGAGTCTGAAGCCGTGCCTTCCCATCCAGGGAGTACATATGTGAACTTTAAATTAAATGTACATGCTGCTAAAATATTTTGGGTTGGATAATCTTTCCTTCCACGATAACGGGGAGCATCTCTAGGAGATACTTTGACACGTATATGTATGTCGTCTATTGCACCAACGCAATCCTGATATAATATATTATATAAAAATAGTTTAGTTTATTATTTAAATATTTAAATAAATTTTAATTCAATGTTGAAATGTTACCTTAAAATATGGGTAAAATCTGCCATTTTCATAAATTTCATGGGAAATTGTGGAGCCATCAGGTTGTACGAGAAATTTTGCTTCCAAACTGAGGAGAGCTCTTAACACTTGATGAAGATGATGACTAATTGTCTCACCGGAACGACATAACCAAAAATTTACTTCATGATTTTTAGCATTATGTGTTAATATGTAAATTGATTTGGCAACCTGTTCTTCTACACTAGACCATCTTGTGGGTTGTAAGCCACCATCTCTTTCCAACATATCACATAATGTCAAGAAGGTTTGGGGACCCATTCTTAATATGTTTCTGCTTGTTTCGCTCTTACTAATTCTAGCCAATATTTCTTCTCGCACTCTTTCTCTCTCAGAGCTCATACTATAACTAATTTTTCTTTTACGAGATTTACGTAAGACAAGACAATAAGCAACAAAGCATATGATTTGAGTTATAGCTCTTCGGCGCAAATCAGACCATCTAGTGACTGTTAATTTCCAATCTTCAGAATCCATCTATTATGACAAAAATCTATATAAGTTCATAACACAATAATAGAACAATAAAAAGATAGTACTAAAAAACTCATATCGATAATGGATTGTTCATAATAAAAGATGGAACTAATCACAGATAATAAACAATGAAGCTAATCGCAATGAATTTGGCACATCACAGCAAGATAAAAATAGATGGATTTGAAATAGATAGTAAATATGCAGAATATATACTTGATTTTTTACCTGGAAATGAGAAGTAGAAGGCAGAGGAGATGAATAGGTGAGAGGTGATAATTGATTGATGCTTTATGATATATACAAGTATTGAAAAGCTGTAAGATCATTTTTGTCAATAAAATTTCTTCCCTCCAAAAAACCCCAAATCGGGAGTAAACAAAAAAAGACCCAAAAGGAATTTTGGGCCCCTTCATTTCCCTCCCCTCCCCTCTAAAAATATGAACCAAACACATTTTTTTATTTTAGGAACCCTCCTCTCCCCTCTATTTTCTTCCAACCAAACAGGGGCTAAAATAATTTTATAACAATTATCGAGCCTTGAAAATAATTTAGAATAATATTTTAAAGCTCAAAATTATTTTTCGAAGTTTTTAAATTAATTTTAAATAATTAAATCTAATTATTAAATCAATTAAAATTAATTAATAATTAATTAAATTAATTAATCAATTAATATCAAATTAATCGATTAATTAAAATTATTTAAAACTAATTAAAATTAATGAAAATAAATTAGATTTATTTTTAAATAATTAAAAACCATTTTTCTGAATTTAAAATAATTTTCCAGAATTAAAATTTAGATTTTTAGAATTTTTAAAAATGAATTTTCGAATTAAACATAATTTAAAATTATTTGTAAAATATAATAAATCAAAATCAGTTTTTGAGTTTTGATTTAGGGGAAATAAGGATCGAACCCGAATTTTGACAGTCAGGTAAACGGGTCGGCCACCGGGTCGACGACCCGCCAGATTATCCGCCCAGAATCTGATGAACTGCCGTTTCCGGCACGGTTCAATCGGTGACCAATCTGCATGATTACGATCCCATCTCCCCCCAAGAAAGTTGCACTTCGAATCACGTATTCAATCCAGCAGCCAGAACCTTCAGACGAGTTAAAACTCGTCGATTCCGACCGAAAGGCCATTTTTACCGGTGAAAGCTTAAGAATTCCGGCGAGACTAAATCGACTATCAACACCTAATTTTTTACACGATTCGATTGCCAATGAAACGATTTACACATCTACAACCTTCAAATCTACCCAACATCAACGAATTAAAAGTTCCCAATTTTGATTAAGAACATTCATCGAATTAGAACCCTAATTTTGATTTCCCCGAATTAAACATCAATTTCTATATGTTATTGAACTCCAAATTTGAAGTATAATATACCAAAATGACCACAAAAAGATTATTTACATGATGGAATCATCAAATCATATCAAAAACATCAAGAACAAAAATTCCTAATTTAATTTATAATTAATTCCTAAAATAAAATGATTAATTTAGAAAAATACCTTTATTTCTGGGCAAAAACAGATGGTGGATTAAGGTAGAGTTTTTCGAGAGCTTCGTTTTGATATGCTGCACGCCCGAATCAGAGTTCGATAACGCCTTCGATCGTACGTTTAATTCTCAAGAACGTATCATTTTAGGATTTTTCTCTGTATTTCTTATTGTTTACTGACCGGTTATGATTATTACGAATAAAATGAAATAATAAAAGGGCTATATATATATTTATGGAATATTGGTTCGTGTTGGATCGTTAAATTAGTTACTTAGCCGCTAAGTAACTGCAAAAATGATCCGATTTAATACCTGTATTGGATAATTATCCCAACCAGGCTTTTTATAAAACACTTTATACGGAAATAATGTAATATTATCCCGTCTTTCGAGGATACGGGTTTTGTTGATTCACCAAAATGATTATCGTATCAAAAATCTTGCGTCGGGTCGCGCACGGGTTAAACCGTAATCCGGATCGAAAAAGTCAAAACATGGAAAATGTCTGGAACGATCATATTAGATTAGGAAGGAGTTTTCAGAAGAGTTTCGGGTTGTAAAAACATAAAAACGGTTGAGGTTGGGCGATTCCCGGCTTTATAAAATATTTTTGTAATTATTCAGAAAATAATTAATAAATTCATAAATCAATATAAAATCATATAATACTCCAGAAATTACCAGAAAAATACCTTAATTATCTATATTTTATTCTGGTCATAATAAAATTAACACACTCACATTTTATCACATATATACATCTAAATATTATTATCAATCAGCAGATAATTCACCAAATTTCACATAATAAATACATAAAAATCATTTATTGATAAAATAATTACACGCGATATCCCAGATATTACACATCCTCCTCGATTTCTTCTTTTCCCGCTTCTGTACTCCTCCGGCTCTGGTAAGCCGCCGCTGCTCTGTTCTTTTTCCGGCAAAATTGCCGCCCTTCCTCTTATTTATTCATCGATTGCTTCGTGTTATTATATATATACATACTTGTTGTATGTATACGTTTCTGTGTGTGTGCGAAATCATGTGTGTGTATCGTGTTGTGTTTGTGTGTTTCAAGTCGTGAACTTGTGTGTGTTGTGCGATATTTTCTGGTCAGCTCTGGCCGTATTTGCTTCGTTTCTGTTGTGGTGGCGTGTGCCTGGCATGTGAGTGTGTTGCCCTGTGTTGCCTCGATTCGAACAGTTCTGATTAAAATTTTTGTTGTTTTAATTTTCTTTGCAGGAAAGATTATTTGATTGATTTCGTGAAATAAATAATTTATGTGCAAGAATTATATATTAATCAATGGAATTTACGTTGGATGCCTGATATAACGGGAACCCGTAAATTTTATCGCCGTCGGCGATGAGCTTCGGCGAGCCGAAGGTGGACTATGATGAATATTTCTGAGTCCTACGATTTAAAGTAAAAAACTACGAATAAAATTATAAAAATACGGATTTATATATATAAAAAAAACACGACTAATAATTAATAAGTGTATTTAATTGGTGTTTGAGAATTGGTGAATTGACATCGTTGATTGAAATCGGTGGTTGGGAATTGGATTGTGATTGGTTGTTGTTGATTGGTTTGACGTCGAGTGTTCGATGGGATAGTCCAATAAATAAAGGAGGTGCTGCCCGATTACCGAAAAATCAAATTACGGAAATACGGGGGTGTATCCAGTGACTATCGGAACGTCGAGCAATTATATATAAATACATTATACGAAATCTGATTATGTGTTGTGATGAAATATTTGCCAAAATCGGTAACCCTAATTTCATAAAATGACGAGTACACTTATTTTCTGGAAACAAACACCGAACCGAATTTCAAGGACATGAACCCTAATTGATACATGTATTATAATATTGAGTATATTACGAGTCGGGTTTGTTAACGTATGAGTAGATTGTTTGCGAGGATAGTCAAGCATATTCGGACGTCTAATTTAGGGTATTTCGGTTCTGTAGGTTCCAGTCGAAATCCCGCGCATCCCGGTTGGTACGAAGCTAGCCAGTAATAGTTGTTAAGGCTTATTGATGCAAGTACCCCTGACCATATCTTTATGGATCGGTAATATATGAATAATTGTTGATTTAAATTTACGTACTGGAACAGAACGATTTAAGTTACGTATCCCCTGTGTTCAAATTGTTTTGTTAACTTGTGTTTTGGGGGAAAAGTAACTTCTGAAAGTACCTATCTCTAAATTTTGAATAAAATGAAAATGTTTTGGAAAGTGTGCTGTGATAGAATTGTTTTGACAAGAGATAGGTAAGTGATTTGGAAAACTGGATAAAAATTGATCAGATAATTGGATGAGCGTGCGCAAGGGTCCGTAACGGCCAGGAAGATAGTGTAAGAGGCGAAGTGGTTGCGTACCCTATTATAACCACCAGCCCAGCGTGACAAAGAACTAGCTAGTCTCTGAGTTCCGGAACAAATTTCATAGGATAGCCAAGATAGAGTTGTCCTATAGAGATAGCTTGATCAGCTGTCTCACCAGGGATCATCCAATACTATTATATCTGAGCGAGATTTTGTGGTTCCCGTAACGAAACAAATGGTTTTGGGTCCCCGTAATGGGATAAATGGTTTTATGATTCCTGTAATGGAACGGAAGATTTGAAAATGAAAGTAGCATGCTAAAAATTGAATTCTGTTATTTACACAACATAATTAATGAGATATTTTATAGAGCATGCTAGCTATTGATATCCAGTTTTCATCAGTTTCATCAGTTTTCATCTGTTTACACTTTTTTTACTTGTTTTCTACTAACAAGTTGTGAATTCTGTTCCTACAATTGTTTATCATAAACTGTTTTGATTAATATTCATATAGTAGTACTGCTGAGCAATTTATCGCTCACTCTTGCAAATATTTTTGTATATTTTCGCATTACAGATGCCTAGGAGATGTTGCTGTCTTGGTAAGGGCCAGTTTCCAGTTCCTCCTGTGTTGAGCTCCTCTGAGTGTGTTATGTCAGACCAGGTTTGGTCCGTGAGTTGCTGTAGAGAGTTAGAAATGTTAGGCTGTTTAAATAAGTTGGCTTGTAATAAGTGTGTAACCTAAATTATACTTGAACCTGGTAAAGATCTTGGGAAGGGGTTGTTTATATTGAAACAAAAATGAGTTGATTGTATTATATTCGTAGTTTGACATTGTTAGTGACTTAAACTCCAGACCCCGGGGTTGAGGCCGTCACAGATGTTCTAATATAGTCCCGACGGATGAACTTTAAAGTCCCGACGGATGTCAACTGAACATCCATCGAGAGTGTAGCTTATGTAACAATAAGTATTATAACATATTTCTGTAAACAACAATATTTTAGTTGAGTAGACACTGTAGGATTCTTTAAGTCATGTTGACTACTAGATTGATATGCAGAATAGGTCGGCTAATTGTAAATATAAGATGTCTTGTAATTCTGCATAAGTGAAATAGAATCAAGTGACAGAAAAACTCTTGACAGATGATCTACAAAGACTCCCGATAGATAATTAACAAAGCTCCCGACGGATGATCAACACAGTCTCGACGTATGATAATATTCAAATTAGCAATTGACAGTGACAACACAGTCACATGCGTCGGGTGTTTGCAAATGGAATGTGGCAGCCTAATTACAGGATTTAGAGAACAAAGAAGCATTACCATTTCCATGCAATTATGAAGATATTCAAAGATGCTGGATAGAGTAATGTAGCAGCATGAAGTTAGACTAGATTTAGTTTGTCTTATTGTCTTGTCTTACTATCATGTAACTTGGTAATATATAAACCAAGTGTAGCAAGTAGACTAAACTAACTGCGTAAGCATAATTTTCATAGAGATGAAAAAAGGCTATATATATTAAGAATCTCTTGGTAATTATGTAAGTTCTCTTGTAAGCAGTTGTGTGCTATTCAAGCATCACATAGTTCTCATCTTTATACATATATTTATGGTGGATAAATTCAAATCCACCAGAAAGTTTTAAAGATTTGTCTTTTATTACTTTGTGCTTTGATTTTCATTTCACTTTTATTCCGCACTTCTTGCAAAATCAAACACAGTTATATATTAAGTAAGAACATTCTTAAAATCAGAAAAAGAAGCCATGATTACATTCAACCCCCCCTTCTGTAATTCTTGTTGCATTGTTTGGGAATAACAATTGGTATCAGAGCAAGCTCTTGAAGTACAAAGAGTGTAAAGATCACAACAATCAACAAGATGAACAGAAAAGATATTGGAGTAAAGATTCCATTTCTGGACAAAGACAACTATCACCATTGGAAGGTGAAAATGCACTTGCATCTCCTATCTCAAGATGAAGCTTATATGGACTACATTGAGAAAGGTCCACACATCCCTATGAGAGCTGCTACAGGAAATGAAGCATCATTTCTAAAACCACAAGCAGAATGGTCAGATCCATATAAAGAACAAGTTCAAAAGGATAAAAAGTCCATGAACATTCTATTCAATGGTGTTGACAGTGACATGTTTGACAACATCATAAACTGCAAGACTGCTAAGGATGTCTGGGATACAATTCAAGTTATATGTGATGGAACTGAACAAGTAAGAAAGAACAAGATGTAACTCTTGATTCAACAATATAGCATTTCCATAGTGAAGAAGGTGAGTCACTCACTAACATTTTCAGTAGATTCCAAAAACTGCTGAATGCTCTAAAATTGCATGGAAGGGTATATCAAACAAAAGACTCAAACTTCAAATTCCTTAGATCTCTACCAAAGGAATGGAATGCTATGACAGTCTCATTGAAAAATTCTCAAGATTACAAGGAGTTCACCTTGGATAGAATGTATGGTATTTTAAAAACCTATGAGCTTGAAATAGAGCAAGATGATAAGATAAAGAAAGGAAGAAAGAAGGGAGGATCCATTGCATTGGTTGCTGAGCAAGAAAAGGAAAAGGAGATAAAGGTTGAAACTGTGGAATCTGTATCAAACTCAAGGGTCTGTGAAAGCAAAGGTAAAGGGCTAGTAGCTGAAAATGAAGAACAGTTGAGCCAAGATGACATGGATGACATAGATGAGCATCTTGCCTTTCTATCCAGGAGATTTGCCAAGCTCAAATTCAAGAAGAATTTTGGAGCAGCTAAGCCAAACAGAAATATGGTTGATAAGTCTAAATTCAAGTGTCTCAAGTGTGGCTTGGCAGGTCATTTTTCTAGTGAGTGCAGAAAGCCTGATTCTGGTAAAAAGAAGTTTGAGGTTGTTGACTAAAAACAGAAATACTTTGAGTTGCTCAAGCAAAAGTAAAGGTCTTTCATTATACAAGAAAATGACTAGGCTGCAGATGGATTGGAAGAGGATGAAGATACAAGCTATGTCAATCTAGCACTTATGGCCAAATCAGATGAAACAGAAACCAGTTCATCAAGCAATCAGGTAATCACAACAAACCTAGCACATTTATCTAAAGCTGAGTGTAATGATGCCATAAATGACATGTCTACTGAACTATATCACCTACGCTTTCCACTTAAGTCTCTCACCAAAGAAAATAGTAAAATTAAGGAGAACAATATGTTTTTAAGTGAGAGGAATAATGTGCTAGAGACTCAATTCATTGAGTTTAAAAAATTGAAATTAGAATGCAAGGTTGCTAAGGATGAACTAACAGAATCCTTAAAGAAAGAGGAGATTTTAAGAAAGCAACTTGAACGAGAACATAAAGTGATTAAGGCATGGAATCATCTAGAGGCGTCCATGCTCAAATCACTAAAGTTAAGGTATAGAATCTTTCTATGATGCAGCCTGGAAAAATAACAAGGAGAAGCTTGATGCCAATTTGATTGAAGGATTGTTAACTAATGTGGACTCGATGGATGACGAAAATTATCCATCGAATAATTAAAAGGATTATCCGTCGAGAGACAATGAGCCACATCCGTCGAGTATAAGAAAACCTGTTAGCAAAGCTAAACTAGCTAAGTTAAATGATAAGTATGGATCAGTTTCTAAGAACTTTGTTCCAGGAGAAACAAGTCAAGTGAATAAGAACAAAAGAGTGAATGTAGGTCATCTGTCTATCAAGCAATTGAATGACAGATTGGAGAAAATTGAAGTGAAAGCAGAATCAAAAAGGAAAAATAATAGAAATGGGAAAATAGGAATTAACAAACATAACAACTACACACCTGATAAATATTCACCAAGAAAAATCTATGTTAAGTGTGGTAGTGTCAATCATTTGTCTGTTAATTGCAAACTTGCTATGCCTGCTCCTATGTCTGCACCACCTTCATTTCCCAACATGCCTGCAATTCCTGTTAATGTTTTTCCTGCACTGAATCTAAATGCTCAATTTGCTAATATGCCATTTGCACCTAATCCTTATTATGCTGCATTTAGTATGCCTCAAATGCCATTTAACATGCCTTACTGGAATAACATGTTTGCACATAACATGCCTTTTCATGTTAATCCAAATGTGCATAACAATTCTGCTTCTGTGAATGGTTTTAAAGGTCCAACTCAAATGACAAAGGATGAATCTGAAATACCCAAGTCAAATGAGGTCAAACCTAAGAAACCAAAGAAAAAGGCTAACAAGGCAGGACCCAAGGAAACTTGGGTACCAAAATCAACTTGATTTGATTTTGATGTGTGCAGCGAAATAGAAAGAATCTTTGGTATCTGGATAGTTGTTGCTGAAGGCACATGAATGAAGATTCTACCCTGCTCACTGAGTTCAAGGAAAGAGCTGACCCAAGTATTCCTTTTGGAGATGACAACAAGGGTTATACTGTGGGATATACTTGATTTCAAAAGATAATGTCATCATTGAGGAAGTTGTCCTAGTGGATGGTCTCAAGCACAATCTGTTGAGTATCAGTTAGCTTTGTGATAAGGGCAACTCAGTTTCTTTTAATTCAGAAGCCTGTGTTGTGACTAACAAGAAAAGCAATAAAGTGGTTCTCATTGGAGTGAGGAAAGGCAATGTGTATATAGCTGACTTCAACTCAACTAATGCAGAATATGTAACTTGTCTTCTCAGTAAAGCAAGTCAAGATGAAAGTTGGCTATGGCACAAGAAGCTGTCTCATCTAAACTTCAAGACCATGAATGAGCTAGTCAAAAAGAATTGGTTAGAGGTATTTCTCAAGTGGAGTTTTCAAAGGATGGTTTATGTTATGCCTGTTATAAAGGAAAGCAGATTAAAGCATCATTCAAAAAGAAACTTGAATCAAAAATTGAAGAACCTTTGCAACTATTGAACATGGAATTTTTTGGACCAGTCAATGTGTTGTCTATCTCATGGAAAAGATATTGCCTAGTAATTGTAGATGATTTCTCTAAGTTCTATTGGACATATTTTCTAAAATCTAAAGATGAAGCTAGTGAAATCATCATCAATCATATAAGGCAAGTCAACAATCATCCTGATTTCAAAGTAGGAAGAATCAGGAGTGACAATGGAACTGAGTTCAAGAATTCTATGATGAGATTACTTTGTGAAGAGAATGGGATTTTGCATGAGTTTTCTGCAGCTAGAACTCCACAGCAAAATGGAGTGGTGGAAATGAAAAACAGATCTCTTATTGAAGCTGCAAGAACAATGCTAAAATAATCAAAGTTACCAACATATTTTTGGGCTGAAGCTGTGAATACTGCATGCTACATTCAAAATATTTCTTTGGTTAATCAAGTAAAATGCATGACACCCTACCAATTGTTCAAGAATAGGAAGCCAACTCTAAATTTTCTTCATGTCCTTGGATGCAAATGCTACATTCTAAGGAATCAAACTGAACAGCATAGAAAGTTTGATGCTAAAGCAGATGAAGGAATTTTTGTTGGATATGCTGTTGGAAAAGCATATAGAGTCTAAAATCTTAGAACAAACATTGTTATGGAATCTGTACATGTTGTGTTTAATGATAAGAAGATTGAAGGACTAAAAGATGCTTGCAATGCCTGTTAATGTTTTTCCTGCACAGAATCTAAATGCTCAATTTGCTAATATGCCATTTGCACCTAATCCTTATTATGCTGCATTTAGTATGCCTCAAATGCCATTTAGAATGCCTTACTGGAATAACATGTTTCCACATAATATGCCTTTTCATGTTAATCAAAATATGCATGACAATTCTGCTTCTGTGAATGGTTTCAAAGGTCCAACTCAAATGACAAAGGATGGATCTGAAATACCCAAGTCAAATGAGGTCAAACCTAAGAAACCAAAGAAAAAGGCTAACAAGGCGGGATATAAGGAAACTTGGGTACAAAAATCAACTTGATTTGATTTTGATATGTGCAGGGAAACAGAAAGAATATTTGGTATCTGGATAGTGGTTGCTCAAGGCACATGACTGGAGATTCTACCCAGTTCGCTGAGTTCAAGGAAAGAGCTGGCCCAAGTATCACCTTTGGAGATGACAACAATGGTTATACTGTGGGATATGGCTTGATTTCAAAAGATAATGTCATCATTGAAGAGGTTTCCCTAGTGGATGGACTCAAGCACAATCTGTTGAGTATCAGCCAGCTTTGTGATAGGGGCAACTCAATTACTTTTGATGCAGAAGCCTGTGTTGTGACTAACAAGAAAAGCAACAAATTGGTTCTCACTGGAGTGAGAAAAGGCAATGTGTATCTAGCTGACTTCAACTCAACAAATGCAGAATCTGTAACTTGTCTTCTCAGTAAAGCAAGTCAAGATGAAAGTCGGCTATGACACAAGAAGCTGTCCCATCTACACTTCAAGACCATGAATGAGCTAGTCAAGAAAGAATCGGTTAGAGGGATTCTTCAAGTGTAGTTTTGAAAGGATGGTTTGTGTGATGCCTGCCAAAAAGGAAAGCAGATTAAAGCATCATTCAAAAAGAAGCTTGATTCAATAATTGAAGAACCTTTGCACATGGATTTGTTTGGACCAGTCAATGTATTTTCCATCTCAAGGAAAATATATTGCCTAGTAATTGTAGATGATTTCTCAAAGTTCTCTTGGACATATTTTCTAAAATCCTAAGATGAAGCTAGTGAAATCATCATCAATCATATAAGGCAAGTCAACAATCATCCCGACTTCAAAGTAAGAAGAATCAGGAGTGACAATGGAACTGAGTTCAAGAATTCTGTGATGAGATTATTTTGTAAAGAGAATGGAATTATGCATGAGTTTTCTGTAACTAGAACTCCACAATAAAATGGAGTGGTGGAAAGGAAAAACATATCTCTTATTGAAGCTGCAAGGACAATGCTGGAAGAATCAAAGTTACCACCATATTTTTGGGCTGAAACTGTGAATACTGCATGCTACACTCAGAATATTTCTTTGATCAATCAAGCAAAATGCATGACTCCCTACCAAATGTTCAAGAATATGAAGCCAACTCTAAATTATCTTCATGTCTTTGGATGCAAATGCTACATATTAAGGAATCAAACTAAACATCATGGAAAATTTGATGACAAAGCAGATGAATGAATTTTTGTTGGAAATGCTGTTGGGAAAGCATATAGAGTCTACAATCTTAGAACAAATATTGTTATGGAATCTGTACATGTTGTGTTTGATGATAAGGAGATTGAAGGACTAAAAGATGAAGGTTTCCATGATAGCCTCAAATTTGACAATGTTGAGATTATTTGTGATGACAGTGATGATGATAGTGGTCAAGAAATAGTGGCTAAGGATAATGCAGAAAAATCATCTCTAATGATGCACAAAATTCAGAATCAGTCGAGTTACAAAATGCATCATCCATCAGAAGACAATTAGCTTCATCCGTCGAGATACAAAGTACATCATCTGTCAGAACAATTAGGGAAGCTGAGAGTCAAAGTAGATGACTTACAGAAAGAACCCCTTCTTTAAATCAAAGATCCACAAACTCAGGGGGAGTTTCTTCTAATCAAAACTCAGTCACACATCATGACAATAATGAGGCCTCTTCATCTAGAGCTAATCTACCTCAACAGAGAAAATGGACTAGAGATCACCCATTTGAGCTAATTATTGGTGATGTATCTTCTAGAGTTCAAACAAGAAAAGCAACTCAAGAAGATTGTTTATATAGCAGCTTTCTATCTCAGGAAGAGCCTAAAAAGGTAGAAGAAACTCTGTTGGATCCTGATTGAGTTTTAGATATACAAGAGGAGCTAAACCAATTTGAGAGGAACAAGGTATGGAAGCCGGTACCCAAGCCTAAAGGAAAGAATCCAATTGACACCAAGTGGGTATTCAGAAACAAGATGGATGAAAATGGCATAGTTGTCAGGAACAAAGCTAAATTGGTTGCTAAGGGCTACTATCAACAAGAAGGAATATATTTTGATGAGACTTTTTCTCCAGTTGCAAGACTTGAAGCCATCAAAATTTCTTAGTCTATGCAGCCCATTCCAATTTCAAAGTCTATCAAATGGATGTCAAAAGTGCCTTTCTGAGTGGAGATTTGGAGGAGGAAGCATATGTAAGTCAGCCTCCTGGTTTTGAAGATCCAAATTTTCCAGAATATGTCTACTATTTATTGAAAGCACTTTATGGATTGAAGCAAGCACCTAGAGCCTGGTATGATACTTTGTCAAAGTTTCTCTTAGAAAATCATTTCACAAGAGGTACTATTGACAAAACTTTATTCTTTAGAAGTGTTAATGGCTCTAGCATACTTGTTCAGATTTATGTAGATGATATTATATTTGGCTCTACAGATGAAAAACTTTGCAAAAATTTTACCAAATTGATGCAAAGTAAGTATGAAATGAGCATGATGGGAGAACTAACTTACTTTCTTGATTTAGAAGTTAAGCAAGTTAGTGATGGAATATTCATTAGTCAAACCAAATATATTTATGATCTTTTAAAGAATTTTGATCTAATGGATTGCACATCTGCAAAAACTCTCATGGCCACTGCAACTAAACTTGAATTAAACACTACTGAAAAGTCTGTGGATAATTCAAGCTATAGAGGCATGGTTGGCTCACTTTTATACTTAACAGCTAGTAAACCAGATATAATATTTGCTACATGTCTTTGTGCTAGATTTCAAGCTGATCCTAGAGAATCTCATTTAGTAGCTATTAAGAGAATTTTTAGATATCTCAAAGGGACACCAAAACTTGGCATTTGGTATCCTAGAGATTCTGGTTTTGATCTAACTGGTTATTCAGATGCAGATTATGCAGGTTGTGTAATTGATAGAAAAAGTACAACAGGAACCTGTCAATTTCTAGGAGACAAGCTAGTATTATGGTTCAGTAAAAAGCAAAATTCAGTTTCTACCTCTACAGCTGAAGTTGAATATATTATTGCTGGTAGTTGTTGTGCACAGATTTTATGGATGAAAAATCAACTGTTGGAATATGGTCTACATGTGAATAAAATTCCTATTTTTTGTGATAACACAAGTGCAATTGCCATCACTGAAAATCAATTACATCATTCAAGAACAAAGCACATATATCAAGTACCACTTCATTAGGGAACATGTGATGAATGGTATTATGGAACTTTATTTTGTTCCATGTGAGAAGCAACTTGCAGATATCTTTACCAAGCCACTTGATGAATCCACCTTCTCTAGGTTGGTAAGTGAGTTAGGTATGCTTCATTATCCATCGAGTTTGATAATCTGTCGAAATAAAATAACATGGTAAAAATCAATTATTTTTCTGGATTATTTTAAAACCCGACGGATAATTGCCTTATTCTCATCCGTCGAGTTGTCTACATCTTAGCCGTTAAAATTCTGAACATTATCCATTGGATTTACTTACACTCTGTAAGTATATCACGACGGATAATTGACAGAATTTTGACAGTTTATTTTACTTTTAAACGGCTATTTTGGGAAATTCTTATTGGGTCTTTAATTTTTACCTTTAATTTTTATCTGAGAATACATAAAAGCCTTACTTCAAGTTTATTTTAGCTTTTATCTTTCTCTATTACAATTAACTGCTTTCTTCTCTCTCAAAGCAAAATCCCTTTCTTTTTGCAAATTTGCTTGCTTTAACAATGGCACAAGTAGTCAAGATCATGTCTCATTCATGATTCAGTTATGAGAAGAACAATTTCGTATCTCTTGTGAACAAAGATTCCTGCCTCTGAGGATTATCACAAAATGATGGATTTTGTGAAGGGATGCAAACTTAGCTATGCCATGCTGGAATCACCCACAATCTACTGTGAAGTTATGGAGGAGATGTGGACTACTGCAATATATCATGCATCTGACAAAACCATAACTCTCTCCATTAAAGGTAAGGAATTCTGCATTAACAGTGATACTATCCAAGCATGCTTTAAAATTCCTGAATATACTACTAAACCACACACAGATGCTGATTTAGTTAACTTGCTTAATTCTATTGGCTATGCTATTTCTACTTCTAACTTGAGTGAAATTAGAAGGCTAGGTCGTAGGAAATAGTGGAGTTTTCTCTGTGATGTAGTTACAAAGGTGTTTTCTGGTAAGATAAGTAACTTTGATTCTATCAATACTGCCATGCTTAACATGCTCTACATGCTAGTTACTGATAATCACTATAATTTTAGTGATGCTGTCATGTTTGAGTTAGGCTATAAGTTAGGGGAGATTAAGAAAAGACCTAGAAGTGTCTATTATGCTAGATTCTATATGATTATTGCTAATAATCTTTGTGGGAATCTTGAGATTGAGAACCTAACCAATAAACTGGATTGTTGGTTTCAAGAAAGAAGAATTATTGCAGATTTAAATATATCCAATCACCACAAGGATGTGCCTCTTGTTTATCTGCCTGTCATGGAGGGTCCTCAGGTAAGTGAGGTAAATTCTTCTATCTCTACTCATCCTACCTCTCAAATTTCTTTCCCATTGACTGTGGCTATGACATCTGTGTCAATGACCCAACATATGTCTACCCAAGCCACAAAATCCAAAGTTTCAAAATCAAAATCAAAGAAACCACACTCTGGTGTCTCTCAAAAGATGCCAGTTTCAAAATCTACCAAAACCAAAGAGGGGAGTGTGAAGGGTGGTAAGGTTGGTGAGGGACAGGGTGAATATAAAAGAAACCCTAAGAATAAGGATGGAGAGGTGAGTGTACCCAAACCTAGCCATAACACAGTTTCCCAACAAACTGTGGTGCTTAATAAGGAAATTAGCACATCTCTGGTTTCATCATCCTAAAAGGATGCTACTATTGAAACAAGCTCCCAACCAGGAGCATAGGCCAAAAGGGTAAGGGACATAGATTCACCCCAAATTTATACAAGAAAGAAGAAAGCTAGAAAACTCAGGGATACACAGGGATCACACACAGTGCAAACTGCAGCTAAAGACTCAGTCACTGCACCTTCTCAAAGTCAGTTTGATGTGGCTCCAATAAATGTGGAGTCATTTCCAAAATCTTTAATAATTGAAGCACCAATCACACAAAACTCTCCCACCAATTTTCTGGATGTGGATATGATACACACATTAATCCCTAATTCTCCTTCTTTAACTTTGTTGGAGAAGCCAAAATTTAGTGCAGGTGAGCATCATCTTCTCGATGATTTGTTGGCTCACTTGCCAATTCTTTCAGGAACCGTTGAGACTTCTGTGCCTAAACTATCATCAATCTGCACAGAGTCCACAATAGTTTCAACTCCAAACTCTATCATTTCCTCTATTTCGGTGGATATTGTTCATCCGTCGGCCAATGATATTATCCCGAAGGATGTGCCTAACAGCAGTCATCCGTCGGCTATCCTAACTACTACCCCGATGGATGTTTCTCATCTGTCGGTACTCACTACACAAGCTAATTTTTCAACAATTGTTACAAGTGTAGATGAGTTAGTATTGTACAATCACTCTAAGGTTTGAGGGAAGGGAGTGAACAGAGTGAGAGGCTGAGTTGCTCTTAAGAAAAAGGAGAGGAAATGAGAGAAAATATGCAGGCTATTTCTTCCAGCCTGACAAAAGTGAGTGAGGGGAGTTCCACCTTAGTAGGTGAAGGTGAGGGTGGTGAGCCAAGGGGAGCCCTTGATTCAAAAAGAGAGAGAAAATGAGAGAAAGGCATGTACAGGAGAGATAATGATGGAATCCATTACTAATGAGTCAATGAATGTCAGTGATGCAGAAAAAGAGAAACTATTTCAGCAAGAATATCAAGCTGTAATTGATTCCATCTCTTTGGATGGTGAGACATTTACTCATCCTATTACAACATATCAAATTTTGGCTGGAAAGGGCAATGAGGAGGCTGAGAAGCTACTAAACTTGGTGTATACTACATCTTCAATGTAGAGGGCTAAAAATGCCATCACAGCCATGCCAGCCCCAGCTAGTGATGATGTTGACTATGGAACTGGTGGTTCTGAAGATCTTTTTGGGGATGAAGATGGTGATGAAGAAGAGTTTATGGATATAGGGGGAGAAGCAGGCCCTAGCTCCAGTTCAAATACTCCATCTTGGGTGTTTTCCAAGGAATGTGATGAGCAGCACTTCAAGTCTACCTTCTTCTACATCATTCAACAAACACGGACAGCTCTTCAAGCCACCACCAATTCGAACACCAAGAAACTTCTACAAGCACATCTCAACTCTCTCCAACTGTACAAAATCCAGTCTCTTCAATATAATCAGGATGTCACTACCATTAAAACTGAAATAGATCAAGTCAAGCAGGCTGTTTCTGACATATTGGATTCCAAGTTTCCAAACACAACCATGCTTGACATACAGAGACAACTCAGGAAAAATATTGATCTAACCATGAAGGTAGACTCCCTGGATACAAGACTAAAAGCACTAGAAGCTTCTCTCACTGTAATTCATTTACATCAAGCCCAACAAACTCAGTTGCTTCAAAAGTTAGTGGTTGCACAAACTTTTACCTCCACTCAACTTGATGCTAACAAAAAGGGGGATAATAATTCACTTATCCCAGTTAGTCAAGGAGAGCCAATCAGTGAGGGGGATAATGTGCTAAACATACAGGTTAGTCAAGTACTTGTTCTAGAAATTGCTTATCCTAAGCTACCAGTTTTGGACAACATTGATCTGATCCAGATAGCAGCTGCTAAGTTGGATTCAAAGACTAATTTCAAGAAGCTTGATGTTGCAGCAGTTGAGAAGGAATTGGATGACAAATGGAGAAAGATTGATGAAGAAATCATAAAGAAATTTGGTCCAATTGAGAAACCAAACAAGACCTTTCATCACTTCTCTCAAGTCAAGCAAATTTCTGTGAATGACACGAGTCTAGATAATCTGGAAAAGGGCCAACCTTCATGCATAAAGTTTCCAAAATCCAACTTGGTTTTGAAGCCCAAAAGGAATTATCCAAAGTCATCTGACAAAAATCCTTTGGATCTTATGTTTGAGACTCCAAGTCCAGATGGAAAGAAGCTGTTGGCAAGGTCCATTGCATTCTTCAAAGGTCCAACTGACTCAGTGCTAAAAAGAAGAATAACTAAGATCTATAGGAATGGGAAGGAAATCTGTGTGGTGGCTGGACACCCTCAGTTTGCAGAAGCTAAGAAGGAAGAAAAAGGGAGAATCAAGCAAGAAAAGAAGCAGGCTACTTTAGATGCTAAGAAACTGAAATAGAAGAAAAAGCAAGCTGCTATTGTAGCCAAACTTCAAGCTGTGAAAACTGCAACTGACATTTCTGAGAAACAACCTGTGGTATCTGAAACTCAGGATTAGAAAATGCTCAAGGAACCTCAATAGACAAGAAACCAAGATATACACAAAGAATCAAGAGAAAATTGGACTCAGTGATGAGGAAATGGAAGATTACATTCCCAAATAGTCTACAACTTCAACTCAAACATCCAAGCCCTCAGAAGTGCAGTATGAATTTAAGATAGATCCTACAAAGAACTTTCGTGGTGAGCCTATAGTTCCCAAGGATGAGCCTATAGTGTAATAACCCCAATTTTTGGAATTTTTGAAACAATGATGAATAGTAACTGTTAGATATATTTGATAATGTCATGGCTAATATGTTTTATGTTTAACTTTCAGATCTTACTTGAACAGGATAAATCAATACTTAACTGTTGATCAGTACTTATACTGGAAGTCAGGACTTAAGGATATCAATACATATATTATCAGGAGATAATCGTCAGCAGATAGATATCAGAACTTAAGTGCTGAAGGACAATCAGATAAGGACAGTAGCTGATTAAAGGAAAAAAGATCAAGATAAACATAAGAAGAGATATGCATGAAGAAGGAATTCTGTAAAGAATGGAATACTTGGAAGAAAAGATATCTGATTGATATATTTTAGGAAGCAGAATTATATTCCATATCAATTAGCGATTATCTTGTAACTGTGTAGTATATAAACACAGATATAGGGTTTACACTATAAGTGTTATCATTATTAGAGAAGATTATTCATTGTAACCCTAGCAGCTCTCGTGATATTTGTTCATCACTGAGAGGTAACAGTTCCATACTGTAACAGAGTTTATTGTTTCAATAAAGTTTGTTTTCTGTTACTTAAGTTCTTAAAGTTCGATTTGAGTGTACTATACACTGTATTCACCCCCTCTACAGTGTGTGTGTGACCTAACAATTGGTATCAGAGCCTATCTGTTAACATACATATAGTTAAAGATCCAAACACAATCATGTCGGACACAGAAACTCTAACTAAGCCTACCAAAACTGAGGAACCACCAAAGACACAAATTCAGATTCGGTATGAGACCATCAGAGTTCCCATACTGAGACCATCTGAATATCCCATATGGAAGGTAAGGATGACCATGTTCCTGGAAGCAACAGATCCAGAATACCTTGATAGAATCAAGGAAGGCCCTCACAAACCAACCAAACTCGCTGTTGCAGTTGCAGGTGAAGCAGCAAAGACCGTACCAAAGGAGAAGAGTGATTATACTGCTGAAGACATAGCATCAATTGCTAAGGATGCTAAGGTACGACACTTACTGCATAGTGCCATTGATAATGTAATGTCAAACAGGGTAATCAAATGCAAGACTGCTAAGGAGATATGGGATGCTCTGGAAATAAGGTGTCAGGGAACTGACACAATTAAGAAGAACAGGAAGACAATACTCACTCAAGAGTATGAACACTTTGACTCAAAGACTAATGAGTCACTGAATGATTTATATGATAGATTTGTCAAACTTTTGAATGATTTGTCATTGGTTGATAAAGAGTATGATCTTGAAGATTCAAACCTTAAGTTCCTGTTAGCTCTTCCTGAATGCTGGGATTTCAAGGCAACGACAATAAGAGACAACTACAATCTTGATGAAACAACTCTTGACGAAATCTATGGAATGCTCAAGACTCATGAGCTGGAGATGGAACAAAGAAGCAAGAGGAAAGGAGGAAAGTCAAGGACAGTTGCTCTTAAGGCTGAAGAAGAATTCCCCAAAGCAGCTTCCTCAAAGAAAGACAAGGGTAAAGCTCTTTTCATAAAGTCTGATACTGAGTCATCAAGTTCTGAGAGTGATGATGACTCAGATTCTGAAAGCTTGCCTGAGACTGATGCTGATGAGGAGATGATGAAGCTGTGTGCTCTTATGGTGAAAGGAATCACAAAGATTGCATACAGGAAGTTCAGGAAGGGAAAGAAGTTTTCCAGGAAAGGCATAAGTTCTGATAAAAAGAATTTCAGAAGATCTGAAGGCAGAGGAGGAAAGTCTGACAGAGGAGATTACACCAATGTTAAATGCTATAACTGTGGTGAGAAAGACCACATATCTCCTGACTGCAAGAAGGTAAAGGGTGACAAAGGCAAGGCTCTTGTCACAAAGCAGAAAAGCTGGACAGACACCTCAGACTCTGAAAGTGAGGAAAACTATGCATTGATGGCAAATGCTGATAAAGAAAGTGCTGAGAGCAGTTCTGAAGCTGCTGAAACAAAGGTACCTCAGACTACTTATGCTTTTCATACTGATGATATTAATGAGTTGAGAAGATATCATAAAACCATGTTTGTTAGCTATAGAGATCAAACTTTAACATGTGAAAGATTAACTTCTGAAAATCTTGCATTTAAGAAAAGAAATAATTTCTTAGAAAAAGAGTTAGTCATGTTCCATCAAACTCAGAAGGATAGAGATGATGCTTTTTATGTTAGGAATGAAGTGCTAAAATTAAATGAATCTCTAAAAACTGAGTTAGAAAAGGAAAGAGAGATTATCAGGACTTGGACTAACTCTGGCAAAACAACTCAAAATTTGCTAAGTAGTGGAAACTGGAAAGAGGGCTTAGGTTATGGAGAAGATAAGAAAGATAAAGGAACTGAAGAAATTAAGTCTGTTGATAAGCAAAAGCCAAAGTTAAAACCTGTTAAGTTTGTAACTGTAAAGTCTGAAAATGAAAAATCAGAAGTTACAAAGGAATCAACTTCTGACAAACTAAAACAAGAAAAGACAGCTGAAGTGAACATAGGCTTAATGACAAAGAAGCAGCTTAAGCATAAGCTGAAAGATGTCAAGAATGCAAACAAGGTAAAATCACCTAGGAAAAATAGGAATGGAAAGGAAGGTGTGCATAAAAGCAATGATTATAAACCTGTTCCTGATGCTCCTAGGAAAACATGTCATAACTGTGGAAGTTCTAACCATCTGGCTTCTTTTTGCAGGAAGAATAAGAATATTAACTCCTTACCTTCAAAATCAGGAGTTAAGAGTCAGTCTGTTAGATACAAACCACAAAATCCTTGTTTTCATTGTGGTAGTTTATGGCATTCCATTTATACTTGTAAGGAATATCATAGTTTGTACTATGATTATTATCAAATAAAACCTTCTTTGAAGAAAGTTTCCATTGTTCCTTCTAGTGTAAATTCTGATTCAAAGTCTGATAGTGTAAGTTCTGATAAGAAAAATGTTAACATAAACTCTGATGCTAAATCCGATGCAAATGTTAACAAACTTAATAAGGCCAAAGGATCCAAGCAAGTCTGGGTCCTTAAAATCAATAATTAGTGGTCTTTGTGATTGCAGGGCAACAGGAAAAATATTCTAGTTCTGGACAGTGGATGTTCAGGACATATGACTGGAAATAAGGCCCTGCTATCAGACTTTGTGGAGAAAGCTGGCCCAAGTGTTTCTTATGGAGATGGCAACATTGGAAAAACATTGGGATATGGCAATATCAATCTTGGAAATGTCATAATTAAACAAGTAGCTCTAGTCTCAGGACTTAAACACAACCTACTGAGTATAAGTCAAATCTGTGACAGAGGTTATCATGTTGATTTCTTTGAAGAACACTGTGAAATTGTGAATAAATCTAAAGGCAAAGTTGTTCTAGAAAGGATACAGGCGTGGTAACATTTATGAAGCTAAGCTTTCAACAAGTACTGATGGTTCTGCAATCTGTCTAATGAGTAGAGCATCAATTGAAGAAAGCTGGAATTGGCATAAGAAACTCTCTCATTTAAATTTCAACAATATAAATGAACTGGTCAAGAAAGATCTTGTGAGAGGATTGCCAAACACAATATTTGCTCCTGATGGTCTTTGTGATTCATGTCAGAAAGCCAAACAAAGAAAATCTTCATTCAAGAGCAAGACTGAATCATCAATTCTTGAGCCTTATCATCTACTACATGTTGATCTATTTGGTCCAGTAAATGTCATGTCTATTGCAAAGAAGAAGTATGCGTTGGTCATAGTGGATGAGTTCACCAGATATACATGGGTGTATTACTTGCATACAAAAAAGTGAAACTGCATTAACCTTGATTGATCATATCAAACATCTGGATAAAATGGTCAAAGACTCTGTGAAAGTTTTAAGGAGTGATAATGGCACTGAGTTCAAGAATTTGATAATGGAAGAGTTCTGCAAAAGCCATGGAATAAAGCAGGAATTTTCTGCTCCTGGAACTCCACAGCAAAATGGAGTTGTTGAAAGGAAGAATAGAACTCTCATTGAAGCTGCACGTACAATGCTTGAAGAAGCAAAGCTTCCAACCTATTTCTGGGCTGAAGCTATGCAGACTGCTAGTTTTACTCAAAATGCAACACTCATTAACAAGCATGGAAAAACACCATATGAGATGGTGAAGAAAAAGAAGCCAAATCTGAAATATTTTCATGTATTTGGATGCAAGTGTTTTGTTCTCAAGACTCATCCTGAACAGCTATCAAAGTTTGATCTAAAAGCTGATGAAGGAATCTTTGTTTGATATCCACTTTCCACAAAAGCCTTCAGAGTCTATAATTTGAGAACAAAAGTGGTCATGAAATCTATCAATGTCTCTTTTGATGACAAAAAGATTACTGGTCTTGAAGATTTCATTGACCATGATCAGCTGAGATTTGAAAATGAAGACTCAAATTCTGATACTGAAAATCCTGACAGTCTAAATCCTGATACTGTAAACTCTGATGGATTAAACTCTGATGTTATTGAAACTATGGTAACTACGTCAAAGGAAGATGCACCTATGCAGGGGGAGCATACTCAAGATATTACCACAGCTTAAGAAACATCAGAACATACATCTGGCTCTTCAAGTTCTGATTCGTCAAGTTCTGATAAGCCAAGTTCTGATAGTGCTGAAAATCTAAATATTGAAGAATCCAACACAGAGAGCACAGTTTCAGGGGGAGCATCAGAAAATGAAAATAACATGGATCTTGGGGGAGCATCCAGTTCTAGAGAAAACCTTCCATCTGCAAGGAAGTGGACAAAATCACATACACCTGATTTGATAATTGGAAATCCTGATGCAGGTGTCAGAACTAGAACAGGTACTTCAAATGAATGTCTTTACAATTCTTTTCTCTCTCAGACTGAGCCAAAGAAAGTGGAAGAAGCTCTTCAAGATGCTGATTGGGTGCAAGCAATGCAGGAAGAGTGTACTATACACTGTATTCACCCCCTCTACAGTGTGTGGAAGAAGCTCTTCAAGATGCTGATTGAGATCGTATTGGTATTCCATAAAGTAAATGAGTGTATGTAAAGGTCGTCAGAATTCGAATCCGGACACTTTGATTTTTTCCCGAAAATCCACCAGATATCGAAAGAATTGAGTATAAGGTAACATGATTAAAAGGATTTAAATTCAAGGATTATAAGAGAGGATCATAAAAGCTCTCGGCTTTCTTCTTCTTCAAAATTTCACTTTCTTCATCAAAGCTCTCGGCTTTCTTCTTCTTCAAAGAAAGAAAAAGTCAAAATCCTAGATCCAAGCTTTGTTAATTAGCAAGGTAATTATCTAAGGTTCCTTGTGTATAGATATAAATATCCTATAAGTTTAAACTTCATTTTCCTTCACAATCTCTTCCTAAAAATCATGGAAGAAGAGGGTGAATAGTGTTTTTCAAGAACTTAAAATTTTGTTCTTAAGTTTTTGTTTAGATTAAGCTTTGGTAAGGACATTCAAGGGTGATTCCAAGCTCCTTAGTTACTTTTACTCACCAAGGAAGGTATAACCTCATACCCTAGACCTACTTTTGTATATTTAGAGTTTTGTGTTTTGTATGGTTCATAAGATGCTTGGTTATTGTGTATTTAGAGATGGGTTGGTGTTATGATGTGTTTGGAGTTATAAATCTTGATAATTAGTTAAAGAACTTAAGTAAGCTTTTAGTTCATGATTGGGAAGTAGTATAAGTTGATAATATTGAGTTGTTGGGGCTGTTATGGTGAAGTATGAATGGATTTTGGTTGCGATGTTGATTGTGGGTTGATTGTGGGTTGATTTGGAGTGGTATAAATTTGGGTAATCGCGTAAACATAGCCGTCGTAATGCCCGATTTACCGTAGACTGTTTTTGTTCTTAACATCAGAACCCTTGAACTCACTATAGGTTTTGACCATTGCCATAATTAGATAGTTCATGTTTCAAGCTTCGTTTTGATATGTGGTTCATTTGAATCCGATGTACGGTTTAGGAGAAACGACCGTTTTAAGTAACGACGTTTCGCGACCGAACCATTTCCCCTCGCCTTACTTTGAAACCTTGGTTAAGGCCCTTAAATGACTAATTGGAGTATGAAACATTTATGTAAAGTGGATTAGGCAGTTGGTAAGGTGCTCGCGAAAGTATCGCCTTAAAACTCTTAATGGTTAATTTATTAAAAATAGTGGAGCCGAGGGTACACGAGCGACTTAAGTGAATCGTTAAGCGCTAAAGCAAACGTTAGGGTTCAATTGGTTAAAGTCTAGTTTCTTAAGCGACCGAGGTTTAATTCCGACTTATGTTGTTGTTCATAGGTTATCGGATCCACTCTAAGCTTAAGTCTATCCGGGAGCACTCATGCAAGTTTTCTACCCGTTATACTGTTATTGTGATATATATATATGCATTATCTTGTGATAAGTGCATGATTGTTATTAGCAAATCTTACGATATATTGGAGCATGTGATATGATATTTATATGCATGCTTGTTTCGTAATCTTGATATCTAATTGTTGATTCAATGCCTTTAAGTTGCATAATACCTATGCTAGAGATAAGCAGTAGTTGCGTATACCCTTATTATAGGGGACCCAAAGGTGAACATATTGCTAAACCGGGAGTCGATGTTCCCGAGTATAATATATATATATATATATATAGATATAGTTTTCAAAACTATTAATCGAATAAGGTTTATTCGATAACTTTATTTTAATTAATGAATATTAGTTTGAATATTCATTCGAGGACCTATGACTCCGTTTATTTTATTTAATGAATATTATTTTGAATATTCATTCGAGGACTTATGACTCCGTTTATTTTATTTAATAAATATTATTTTGAATATTCATTCGAGGACTTATGACTCCGCTTATTTATTAAATAATATTCTTTATTTTATTAAAGAATAATGTTTCGATAATCAAACTCATTTTCGATTATTCAAATAAAGATCGTACTTTCGTATAAGTATATCTTTGGTTATTTATTATTCATTTCAAGTATGAGTTTTAAAACTTTTACTTCAATTATTTTTATAAGGATTATCCTTATGGGAATATTATTTAAATAATAATATTCAGATATTTTCTAATATATCGGGATTGATTTATTTCATTAAATCAGCATTACTCCAAACATTCTTAAAAATATTTTCGAGTCTTCAAAATGATTTTAAAAGTTAGAGCGGATCCCAAAAACTCGTTTCCAGATTTAAGATCTTCCTTTCGAAGGAGATTTGAATATTCGCTCAAAAATCTTAGGGATCCGGCTCTGTGGTGTATTTTATATTCGCAACGAGTTTGCTGTTTTGAGAAAACAATTTGATTACTTGCCCAATGTTCGGGAAGTAAGTCCATCTAATAGAGTAGGCATAAGCGACAGGCCGGGGTACGGTCTATGAAGGTGTAAGAGGCTGGGTGACAGTCCATCCACGCGTGAGTGGTCGGGTAACGGTCTAGCGCGAGGTCCTAATGCGGCCTGGGTGATGACCGGCGATGAATTCATCCATCTACAGTAGAAAAGGTTACTTATTGGTATCTTTGCCTGATCAGCAAGATATCAGGTTTATGCCAAGGTTTTCTCCTTTCAAAATTCATTGGATATTGCAACTCTGTTTATAATTTTCATAACAGAGGTTTTTAAGGAGTGTATGAAATGTATATATATATATAGGTGTATATATATATCGGGACTTAATGAAGTATCTCGTAACTTCATTTCTTTCAAATGATATTTCAAAGATTGAATCTATTCAAGTCTTATCTTGTAGTCTTATCAGTGTGATGAACTTTTGAAACTGATTATAACTTGAACGGTGGTAGTTCAAGTAGTATTTGGAAAAGATATAAGTATATAAAAGTATCTTGTAACTTCATCTTTTAAACTTATATCTAGTAAATGATTATCTTATGCATATCAAATATTTTCAGAAAAATATTGAGACAAGGTTAGATATATGAGATCACCTTGCAACGATATTTTTATACAGTTATAAACTGGAACTCTGTGTATATTATACATGTCAGAGGATTTCAAAGGTTGTGAAAAGTATATATGTATGTATATACTGAATATTTTGCGACTTGGTCGCGTTAAGATATCAGCTTGGTTCATTTCTTCTTGACCAAGACTTTCATGAGTACTATAAGAATGCTCATATATTGTTAATTATTATACATATTATTTTGGTGGGCTTGTTGCTCACCCTTGCTTTCTTCTTTCATCACACAATAACAGATAGAAAAGATGAACATGACCAAGCTCTCAATTCGTGAGCGGATAGGAAACGTTCCGCAGTTTCCTGTAGGCATTGATGCCGTTATAGCTGAGGTAGGAACTACGAATAGGCTAGGCTTTCAACTTTTGTTGTACAAGACTTATGTACATTTATGAATTCTAATATTGGAAAATAATATGTAAATTTATTCAGAAACCCTTTTGAGGTGTAATGACTTATAATTGTGGAATAAAATGACTTGTGTTATTTTTGGTATTCATCTCTGAGACTATAACTTATGGTGTGTGTGTATATTGTGGGGTCACAGTACGCAGTAGATGATTGTTTATTAAGAATTAGGTGTTATTAAGGGAAATGGAACTCGTGACAACCCGGATCCCCGACCCCGGATTTGGGGGTGTTACATATAGACTGGAATAATTTTCCTCTTCCTGAGCTTAATTTTCCAATCCTCAACAAGCTAAAGAAGACAAAGACAAGAGCAATCAAGAAGGTCAAGCCTGTGAAACTCAGAACCAAAACCTTAACAAAAGCTCAACCAACTGTCAAGAAGGGAGATCTTCTATACATCTGTGATATCAAGGAATTTTCTGATATCAATCTCTACATGGATGAATTAGAAGAAGTGAGGGGAATTGATGCTCACAGGAATCTCCCTGAAAGACTGGTGATCAAATACAAAGGTGGGAAAGAGATCATATGGCCCCTTCATAGAATTCTTCAAGAAAGTTGTTCTATTTTGATAAAGATCTTCTCATCCTTCAAGAAAAATTTTGGATTCAATGTGACAGCCAAGAAATTGGTTCTAAACAAGATAGAAGAACTCAGGAGCAGAAAAGCCTCAAATGTACTTCCAAAAACTCTATCCATTCCCTTCACAGGAAATACAATGCACTTGAGACCTTACTGGCTGATGGAATTCATGGATGACAAAGGTGTTAGAAGATTTTTCAGATTGGATGACCAATTGAACATCTCAAGCAATGAGACTCTATTGGAAATACTAGCAAAGTTGGATCTATCAAATGCTGAAGAATTTGAATTTCACAGACAACTCAAAAATCAAATAGAAGAAAACAACTGGAAGCTTGGGAAGAAATCAAGAAAATCAAGGAAATAGAAAACATCTGCTCAGACTAAAGGAGCACCTTGATAATGATTGTGAGAACTCTTTATACACTTTACTTTGTTCAATTTTCAAATAAATTGTAGCACTTAATAGTTTTATCTACCATAATTCAATCTGTACATTTAGGGTGTTTGGTTATTATCAAGTTTCTCTTAATTTATGGCTACAATTCTAGTATACATAAATTGGGGGAGATTGTTAGGAATATGTTGTGAACTTGATGATAGGTTGAACAAAACACCTTAGTAGATTTAACTTAGTGTTTTTATAGCTCTCGACGGATGTTCTAATGTAGTCCCGACGGATGAACTTTATAGTCCCGATGGATGTCAACTAAACATCCATCGAGAGTGTAGCTTATGTAACAATAAGTATTTTAACACATTTCTGCAAACAACAATGTTTTAGTTGAGTAGACACTGTAGGATTCTTTAAGCCATGTTGACTACTAGATTGATATGCAGAATAGGTTGGCCAATTGTAAATATAATATTTCTTGTAATTCTGCATAAGTGAAACAGAATCAAGTGACAGAAAGACTCCCGGCGGATGATCTACAAAGACTCCCGACAGGTAATAACAAGGCTCCCGATGAATGATCAACACAGTCCCGATGGATGATAATATTCAAATTAGCAGTTGATAGTGACAACACAGTCACATGCGTTGGGTGTTTGCAAATGGAATATGGCATCGTAATTGCAGGATTTAGAGAACAAAGAAGCATTACCATTTCCATGCAATTATGAATATATTCAAAGATTCTGGATAGAGTAATGTAGCAGCATGAAGTTAGACTAGATTTAGTTTGTCTTATTATCTTGTCTTACTATCATGTAACTTGGTAACATATAAACCAAGCGTAGCAAGTAGAATAAACTAACAGAGTAAGCATAATTTTCAAAGAGATAAAAAAGGCAGTACTTGTTAAGAATCTCTTGGTAATTCTGTAAGTTCTCTTATAAGCAGCTGTGTGCTATTCAAGCATCACAGAGTTCTCATCTTTATATATATTTCTTTGGTGGATAAATTCAAATCCACCAGAAAGTTTTAAAGCTTTGTGTTTTATTACTTTGTGCTTTGATTTTCATTTCACGTTCATTTCACACTTATTACAAAATCAAACACAGTTATATATTAAGTAAGAACATTCTTAAAATCAGAAAAAGAAGCCAGAATTATATTCAACCCCCCTTCTATAATTATTGTTGCATTGTTTGGGAATAACAAATCGTTTTTCAAAACAAGACGTACCATAGCTTAAGGAGAAGGCATAAGAAGACCGTAGAGCACAATTAAACCAAGGCGAAGAAGATCTAGTTTATTCTTGTGATTCTTTGTTTTAAGTTAAAACTTTGGATGCTAGTTTTCTTACTTGTGAACCTATACTCTTGTTTCATACTTGGTTTGTTATTTATTCAGTATAAAGACTACGTTTATTATACTATACTTTCATCAGAACCCACGTTGATGATGAGTCCAATTATGGGCTAATCATTATCGTGGGGTTCTAGCGGATTTATTTAAGGATTTCTTTAGTTAATTTATTTCGATGCCTTAGTGTGTAGTGATTGTATGATATCCTAGTATTGGTTGTGCTTATTCGTCTTATGAGCTTCGCGAACTTATAAGATAGCGTGTTAATCTCTAATGAAGCGAAAATGAATTTAGGGGTTTAGAACTTGCCATGCTAGCATAGGTTCATGTATTTGTTATGCATGATTGGTAGGTAATTTTAACCATCTTACTTGCCCTATGTAATCACGATAGATAACTTGTGCATTAAACCGTTATGTTGTCAAATTCTATAGACATATAGGGTCTCAATATAATTGATGTATACTCAGCTTCTATCTCCTTTGTGGATGTCTAGTAGTATAGTGTTTGTACAACGAAAGTTGGCGTTTATCAGTTTCGTGTTATTTGATTAGTGTCATCACCATTGCATGCTAAGGTTAAGAGCGAAAAGGCTATTGAATGAAGTATTTAATAAAGTTAGAATCCCATATTTGTGTCATATAGTATTCAACTCTCTTTATTCTCTTAGTTAATTTTAACCATCTTACTTGCCCTATGTAATCACGATAGATAACTTGTGCATACCATCTTACTTGCTCTATCGTTTGAGAGATCATACCCGGGATCTTTACTTGGGTTCCCCTAAACCCTTCTTAATAATTTATATTCCTTTTATGATCCTCTCTTATAATCCTTGAATTTAAATCCTTTTAATCATGTTACCTTTACTCAATTCTTTCGGTATCTGGTGGATTTTCGGGAAAAATCAAAGTGTTCGGATTTGGATTCTGACGATCTTTACATACACTTATATACCATATAGAGTACTAATAAGATCTCAGAATAACAATAAAAGAACCCCTACATGGTGTGGTATGAAAAGCTTTCTTATTCTGCATAATCAGCAAAAACACTATTCATAAGGGTTATAAAAAGTTCAAAATTTTTGGGATTATTACAGTCTCCCCTCCTTAAAAGGATTCCGTCCCGGAATCAGATAGAAAATAATTGGGGGTACTTTTTAAGCATTGCGCTCTCTAGTCCCCAAGTAGAGATCTTATTCTCTTTATTCGCGTAATTTTAACCATCTTACTTGCCCTATGTAATCACGATAGATAACTTGTGCATTAAACCGTTATGTTGTCAAATTCTATAGACATATAGGGTCTCAATATATTTGGTGTCTATTCAGCTTCTATCTCTTTTGTGGATGTCTGGTAGTATGGTATTCGTACAACGAAAGTTGGCGTTTATCAGTTTCGTGTTATTGTATTAGTGTCATCGCCATTGCATGCTAAGGTTAAGAGCGAAAAAGCTATTGAATGAAGTATTTAATGAAGTTAGAATCTCATGTTTGTGTCATATAGTATTCAACTCTCTTTATTCTCTTAGTTAATGTTCTTTAGTATAATCTCTTAGTTAATTGTAGTTATAAAAAATCTCAATTTATTAATCGTCTTAGCATTGAATAATAATCATACCATTGTTGCATAAGTGCATTGATTAAAGTTAACTTAAACCAGTCTATGTGGGAATGAACTAGAAATAATTCTATATTACTTGCGATCACGTATACTTGCGTGAATATTAGCGCGTGTTTTTGTCCTAACAATCGTGCACGAGAAAATGGTGTGTCGATTGAGTTAACCGTTTGAGAGAAAATAATGTTTTAGTGAAAGCGGTATGAATTGTAAAACTTCGTAGTTGACCGATATCCACATATTTAAATTCGTGTTTTAAAGCGAAAATTTTATGATAAATACTAATGATACTCAAAAAGATCCTTGCCGATTTGTGAATCCGTATGACTTTCGTCCATCCATTTCTTTGTTCCGAACCATTCTTTAAATTCTTCGATTTCTTTTCTTGATATCATCTGTTTGGTTTCGTATTAAAATATTAATTTTTTGATTTATTAAAAATATTAGAGTGTGAGTCGTGTAATAGTAACATTCGGGAAAGTCAATTCCAAGAGACCACTCTGACAGTCCATTACGACCAAGGGTTGATAGTTATTTCGAGTCGGTCGTATATCAAAAATTGTAAAGTGCTACACTTATTAGTAATATAAGTCATTGATGGGATTAAGAATACTAATAAGATTATAATATTTGTTGATTACGAGTGGAAGTCGGAGAACGTATCTTGGATTCTCGGAAAGTTTACAAACCCTAAACCTTTTAGAACTGTTGTGTTGTGTTGTTTACGATTAACTATGATATCTATGCATGATATTGTTTAAACTACGTTGCAAGTTGAAATAAATTATTGAGTGGTATAGTAAAATACTGGACTTGAAATGATAACGCTAGTGAGTAGTGTGGTATGTCATATTATAGACAAAAAGTTTTTAGTGTAATTATTAAAAACCCTGAAGTATTTCAGAGTCATTTAAAATAATTATTTATCTATTTTAATATTAAAACAAATATTCCAAAGGACTCGATGTTTCCTACAGTGTATTTAATACCTTCAAACTTTTATCAAACTATTTCCAAAAACATTATTTATTTAACCTAAATATTTTTAGTTGATGAATATTCTTTTAAATAATCATTTAAAAAGTGAAAGTATTTGAATGTTATTATTTAATAATTATTTGTAAATATTAAATATTTACTGAAGTTTTAATCTATTTTATTTAAATAGAAATTAGTTAATGAATATAATTCTAAATATACATTTAGAAGAGAATTATTCAAGGTTTATTTATTTTATTATTAAATATTCATTAAATTTTTAATATGATTTCAGAATCATAAATCCTGTTTTAAAAGTATTCTGACATTTAGAAAATTTTCCAAGTACGTTCAAATATTCAAAAAGTATTATTTCAACTTATTTTGAATAATTTTACGATAATGTCAAAGGAAACTCCCCCTTAAATATTTATCTATTGACAACGGTCAACCCACACTATTATGATACTTCCTTCAAATATTTCTTGGAAGTATGTATGTTTGTATGTATGTATGTATGTATGTATCTATATATCATATGATACCTATCAACAAGCACTCGCTCGGGAAACTTGAATATAAGTTCCAAAGATATGATAGGATTCTTAAAGGACTAGGAAGGGTAGACTTCAGTACTCCGTGTACTGGAGTGACTATTGGTGTACCATATGTAAACATGTAAAGTACCTGGATGTATGGGTCACACATAATATACCCGAATGGGGCAAGGGTGACAACTGGATGTATGGGAGTCATCCTTCTACTAGTAGAGAACAATAAATAATTACCGTTCTATGATCGATCATCGTATCTCAAGGGCTCCGGTGAATGTCTTAATAATTTTCCAATTGGAACTGTTATGTAATAATGTGACTAAAACCAAGGTGCTTAGTTACCAAATGTATTAGCAATATATTTTAATATAAACAGATTCTGATGTGAATTAAAAAGAGAAGGTGTATATCACCGAGATTTTATTCTTCCTATTATACGATAAAGTATGGAAGTATTATTTTACTTGAACAGTCCTTACAGCATTGCCTTAGGAAGGCCAGAACATTTAGAAAGGTTTCAGATATTTGTAGGATTATTGTAACTTTATGTAGAGGTTACGAATAATAGTTTGAGATAATGTAAAGTATATTTAAGTTATAACAAAAGAAGTTATATCTTGTACATCGCTTCTAAGACTATAACTTGTGTGTGAGATATTGGGGGTCTTTAATATGAACTGTTGGATTATTAAAGTAATACAGGTTTCAGATGATCGAATGATTGTGTGGCGACCCAGATTCTTGACCCCAAATTTGAGGGCGTTATGGAAATTATATCAGAGCAATAAGTTATAGTACTTAGGGATGCGAGTGTTAGGAGTTAAGTCTATATGTGAGCTTAGTGTAAGAGCTCGTATAGAATTCATTATTGGACTACCAGATATAGTACCAATGAGTAAGTTAGGCTGGAAAGATTATTGAGGCATTATACTAAGACCAATGGAATCGCTAGAGGTAATTAGAATGGAAGATGAGAATTTGATATTTTACATGATTTGGGAAATATTTTGGTATAAAATGCGGGGCTCAGTCTTCGGCGCATTTGAGGTTGAAATGGTATAACCAACACATGTTGATTTGGATAACACGAGCCTTGTTACTCGTAGTTCTTTATAGGTTTCCCATGAGGGGGCATCAAACGTGAGAACCATAAAGTCTTATTATGATTTCACATTTGAGGTTAATGACTTACCCATAGTATTTGTATGTACTATTTTATTATGAGGATCCAATACCCTATGAACATCGTATTCACCCGAGATAGTACCCACCACTCCCTTGAAGATTTTATTGCCCTTAAGAAAGAGTTCAACTCAGTATGAGGACGTTATCGTACGACGAGCACACTTCATGATATTGTGAGTATATTTCATATGTAAGGCCATAATGGATTAGCTCAGAGATAAAGGACATTAAGAACTGATGGCATGTATGCAATTAAATTGCGTATGATTATGATGAGCGAAGGTTCGATGTTAGAACCTACTACAAGGACTACGGAGAGACCACTAAGTCTAGAATGGAAATCTCCGGTAGAAATATTGTCAGAGGATATGTATATATACTCATAAACCTTTATATAATCGATAACATATGTTCACTTACACACACATGCCGTTGAACTTATGGACGCGTTGAGATCCCTGAGAGATCTTTTTGATCTGTTCCCAGGGGGAACTGGCCACTTGTAATTAGTGAAAAATGCATGCAATAGGCATCTATCGGCTTAATAGATGCTTCTGGAATAGTGTGGAGTAAGGTCTTCTAGGAAAAAGCACTGGAATGACAGATATGTTCACGAAATCGAATTAATGAATGACTTTTAAATAATGTTGAGCGACACACTATTTAATATATGGAATTACAAAGACGAGGAGATGGGATCACCCTCGGATGGGTATTGATCAGAGTTAGGGGTAGTCAATGACATAATTTGGTATCTACTCACCATTAAGCTACTCCCTACAAACTGTTCATCACTCATGTTCCCTTGATTAGTTATATCAGGTAACCCTTCTAGCTTTCAACGTTGAACTCGTTGAATAAAAACCAATGATAATTTTCTGAATCAAGGCTTGTTTAAAGCTTTTTATTTGGCCATAAAAGCAAATTTAAAGTTTATGATTATATTGTTCGGGCTCAGACTTGTTATACTTTCTTTCAAATTATCCAAGGAATTTTTGATAAATAATTCCTTGAGTAATCGACGAATATTCCTTAGTGAATATTAATATTTTATTCTTTCTTTCATACTTACACTCTTCACTCGAGCTTGTATTTATTATATATTTAAGGACATTGATCATCTGATATCCAGAAATTCCTCGCGAACTTTCTATTCAATTCGAGATGACGTTGTACATTGAACATTGAAATCAAAGTAAGGATATCAATTTGATATTGGTATTCCGAATTCTATTATGTTAAATAATTTGATAAAATATTTATATTGAGGCACCTTTGAGTGAACTGTTTCATTATTAAGAAATATTTGATGAGAGGCTATCGATTGTTAAGATACCAAGAACATTCTAATCTGAGTTTATATTTATTTTTTCGGCCCAACATAATAACTCTTTATTTTAAACTTGTTATCCAAGCAGCCACAAATTTCTTCAGTGGCTACGATGTTGAGATTTTATATAAGTAAACTAAATCTGATTAGTCGCATATATCCTTGTAAAAGATTAGTTACTTGTTCTAACTAGTTGGAATTTTACAAATTAATATGATGAAAATCTAGCTAATCATCCTGGCTAGTTGTTATGTGCCAAATTAAATAAAGTAGCCATTTTTCTAAGACGGTAGTTAATGTTTCTTGAGATGGACTAGTTATTGTTTCACAACCAAGGGTTTCATCACTCTTTAGTGAAGACCTTGGAAATTCAATATATGTTAGATGCAAGTAGAACTGCAATAGCTACATGGTTTGAGAATGATACTTCTGAGGGGAATTTATTCAAATCCGCTCCAATTCAAATGGAGGTTCAGCTTGACTGAACAACAACCCTCAAAATTATTGTCTAAGATGCACTTATCTAAAGTATTGAGATAATAAGTAAAACTATCATAGCTTATCAATATAAAAACCCCACAATTGTGGTGGTCCTTTTTAATTGAACCAAGGTTTGAGAATGCTATATAGGTGGAAGATACATTTAAATCCCCTATAGTATTCTAGAGCTCCGTGAAAGTGAAGAACACATCCACATAACCACAATAATGCTCTGATTCTAAATTATTCATTCTGTGAGTTCAACTGTTCATTTCAGAATATGAGGCATCTCATTTACTAAGATAATGCCTTTCTTAAATCCAGATTGATGTGATTCTTGTCTCTGCAGAGTCACAACCCAAAATCTTGCAAATCAATATTAAAAACAGACTCATATATACACCCAAAAAACTCACCTATTCTTCTGATGAATGATGGTTAGATACCAATGCCTCAAAGCAATTTTACAATTCTTAAATTCATGGTAAAGTCTTGAACCAAAACTGATAATCATCAGTCTCTCATTCCAGTCACCAGTTCCTAAATTTTCAATCAATCTTCACAGACTTGAACTACATTGACTCCTTCAACTGCTATCTCATTTTCTCCTTCAATGGCTATCTTTCAGCCATTACTAAGTGTTGGTGTATCAATGGCTAGTCTTGGAGCACAACCATTGATAATCAATATTGTTACATCAATTGTTGTCTTATAAAAACTGATAGGGACATAGTCTGCAATACTTCTGCAGATGTTCAAACAAATATTTTAACACTATTAGGATTTAGGGAACATAGTGAACACGCTAAGAGTAAGGAGCTGCTTTGATAGAAGGGGAGGATTTTGAATGAGAGGGAGGCTAATTCTTCCAGCCTTGCAAGCGAGATAGAGAGTTACACCTTAGAAGGTGATGGTGAGGGTGTAGGGTGTGTGAGCCAGGAGGAGCCCATGATGCAAAAAAATAAAGAACCTGAGAGAAATACAGGTACAACTGGATGAAATATAAACATTCTCAGAGAGAAGTCTGCAGATCTATCCAGTTGAGGGGGGAAAGGAGTCTGCAGATCTATCAAGTAAATCTCTATCCAGTTAGGGAAGTACAAGAGGCATCAAGAGAGAGATCACTAGAAGGAGAGCTGTGCATCAACAAAGGGGGAGCAAGAACTCCATAATCTTTCTAACACTTGGAGGCTATGAACTGGCTTAGGCTGAAGCCTTGTAAACATATTAAGTTGGTGATAATTTTGTCTCCAATCACACATTGAAAGCTGAGAAGCGGTCAAGAAGCCCAAGGGAAAGAGAACAAGCATAGCTGCAAGGAAGAAAATAAATTTAGTTTTTGCTATTAGAGCAACTACTGAATATAATGAGGATCCAATTTTGTACAATGAGGGGTCTGTTGTAACGACCGGGAAATTTACGTTGTATTATGTCATATTTATAATAAAATATGTGTATTAATATGTCATTTATGTGTGATTATCTGTTAAACCCTAATTGTTATGTGTTATGTGTATGTCGTGTCACTTCTGTATTTTTAAGGTATTTTTCAGATATTTTATTTCACATTCATAGGTTTCATTTCAAACGTTTTACGACCCAAACAATGATTTTAAAGCCAGTAATTCAAATAAAATAATGGGCCTTATTTTTCATCAAACGGCTTTTACAATCGCATTATTCTGAACATCTAGATATTTTATAAATTTTCTCGTTTTACGAAAAATGACATTTCCGGGCCCCATTGGGTGCTAAAAACCCCACAAAAATCACATTTTTATTTTTATAAAATTATAGGACTTTTATTTATACCATTTCTTTATATTTTTGCAATATTCACAATTTTTGGGAAATTTTTGCATATATATTGTATATATAAAATATTTATAAATTAAATTTTAATACCCAAAAATTAGGAAAATTAGGGCCAAATATTTTTATTAAATTTATAATTAGCCCCTTAATTTTATTTAGGAGTATTAATTTTTCAGCTATAAATACCCTAATTATTATTAATTTATTTAATTAAAAAATCAGAAAATTCTGCAATTATTCCCAATTTCCAGAAATTAGGGTTTGGTGTTCTTGACTTCCACCAGCGATTTGAACGTGATTCTGATCTCCAAATCAAGCATGTAAGTAGTCGTTGCAAAGCTCTTGATCTCTACTTTCGATTGGTATAATTAATTTCATGTTTTATTGCTTTGATTTTCAATTTGTATTTTTAGGGTTTATAGTCGAATTAGGTGTTTTTGATTCTTGAATTGTTTGATGATTTTGATGGTTCGTATAGCTTCTCCTGAGTTTTAGGAATAATTTGGAGTATTCAATTGATTGGTATAACCCCAGGAGGGTATGGTTCGAGTTCGTAGTTTTATCCAAAATTTTGATTCGATTTTCTGTGATTTTGAGTAATCTGAGATTGTTTTGGTTATGGGGGTTTGATTGTAGAACTTAATAGCTTCATTTTCGTATATTAAACGTCGAGTTTGGTTAATGATTTCGGTGAGGGACATTTTCCGACGAGGCTCGCCGGAGTAGCTTCGGGTTTCGCCTGAGAAGGAGGAGGAGAGACTGCAGGACGGTGGTTGCGTGGTGGGGATGCTGCTGCGGTTGCGTGGGATCGAACGGTGTCGAAACCAGGAGTGGAGGATGGTCTGGAAGCTCGTATTGGCTCGCCGTTCTTTCACCGGAATCGACCGCCGGCGTCGAAGTTTCACCGGATTATGGGTGGTTCTTCACGACCCGTGGTCGACCCGGTTTCGACCCGGTGTACGACCCGGGTTTGATCCTAAAAAGCCCCAAATCAGTTCCCTGTTTCTGTTTCTGAATTTTTATTATTTTAATTATATTTATAAAATTAAAAATCAGTTTTATTAATCCAAAAAAAATCTATTAAAAAATTGTTTTAAATTCTGAAAAATTCTATAATTAATTTCTAAATTATTTTATTAATTTAGAAACTCAAAATTGATTATTTGTTTAATTATTTAAATATTTATTTAATAATTTATTTATTTGTCTATTAATTAATAATTGAGTAATTAATTAATAGATAAGAATAAAAATAGTCGAATCATATAATTAATGGTTCGATAATTAGTTGAATAAAACGAGTAACTCGTAATTATACGGGTAATTGAACGATAAGTTCAATTATTATTATGATTCAGACGATAGTTAATTATTCGTAAAATATCGTAATAATTAGTCGTAATGAATAATTAAATTCAGATAGTTAATTTAAATCGTATGAACTATAATAATAACCGTAATGTTTCGATAGTTATGCGAGAAATACGAATAACTCGTAGAAATACGAGTAATTGATTGGTGAATTGAATTTTGATTCGGATAATAGTTTATTTATTCGATAGTTATCATATCAGTTAATCGTATCGATTATTTGCTTATAAATAATCGATCTAATCGAATAAATAACAATAAGTTGTAAATATTTGTAATAAGTTGTGATTAATCCTAATAATTAGGGATGAATTATTTTAAATTATTAAAAAAGTATTTATTCATTGTTTATTAGTTATTTACTTGTTTAATATTTAAAAAGTGATTAATTATTTTGATAATTAATCACATAATTTTCAATAAATCATAACTTATTCATTTTAACTCCAAAAATTATAAAAAAATTATTTTTGAATTTGATTTTTCTTAAATAATTATTAAAAAATTATTTTAGGATTTAAAAATTTGTAATAATTATTTATATTGAATAATAAACTGAATTATCAGTGTTTAATTAATAATAATTAGACCGTTAGTCCGATTTGAGCGAAACAAAAGCCATTTTACTCTGAAAATGAACTCTTTTCATTAAAAATAATATAAAGACCTAATTTCTTCTAGAAATTAGTTGACTTTTTTAATTACTTGATTATCAGTCAAAATACGTGCCGATACAAGTCCGAAAAATTTCGGAAAAAAATGGGAAATGAAGTAGAAGGTGATCAACGGAGAAATCAGCGAGTCGATTTTGATTCTAAAAATTATTTTAACTATAAAAATGATTATATGCTTATGTGCTTATGTGTATTATGTGGTTAATCGAGTCTTACTTGCTTATATGTAATATAAGAGTCAGTCATAAACGCATGGGTAGATAATAGGAACGAAATAAAGTCGATTCAAAATGCAAATTGAAGTACAAAATGACTTAACCAGTCTATTTTTCTAACAGAAGCTAAGCCAGCAAGGCAGGTCGAGTAGGTGATAGACGAAAGTGATTTAATTGCAGTAAGTCGCGCAGAAGGCAAGTTTCTCCCCTATTCTATTTTTCAGAATAGTGATATTCTCTTCAGATTCTTATTACATTTGCACACTTTTAATTCTCCTGTTCATATTTCATTTCAATTTTTGATTTTTTTTTTCATTTGAATTCATTATTCATATTCCAATTGTTACTCATAATTATTGATATATTCTGGTGATTAGAATATATCATGGCATACCGATTGTTCCGGTTGCTATTCCAGGGACTGGATAATACTACTTTTGGGATTAAGTCTACTTAATCCTAAGGACCGGGACATAACCGAATCCTTGAGATGGGTCGTAGTGCCTGGGTGCCCGACGGGATCTATATAGTAAGATATAGATCTGTACTGTATCCTGGCTGATCAGCAGGGTATAGCTGCGAACTTGAGTCCAGTTTAGTTCATTTGTATTCGCCAGTAATGGCCTTCTTTCTATTCCTGTGAGGTTATATCTTTGTAGATATACCTGGATTACGGATTTACTTATATTGCTTTAACACTGTTTATATTTTGTAGACTTGTTGAGCAATTTTGGCTCACCCCTTTTATTGTTATTCACCTTATTGTTTTCAGTTAAGAAGGAATATGAAACCCATCAGGACACGAGTGGTAAAGAAGCGGGTCAAGCCTCGGGATCCTCTCATACCCAAAGTGTTGATCCTAATTCAGGAAGAAAGCGTTGAGTTGCCCGAGTAGGTGGAGTGTTGATAGATAGTGTGTGTTTGAATAAAAGATGAACTTAGTTTAAAATGAATTAGACAATGGTTTGTAATAAAAAGAGTTTGTGAGATTTTAAATGTTAGTTTGTAATAAAAGTAGTTAGTGGTTCTTGTTTTCATACTTCAACCTAAAAAGGTCCTGGTTAGTATTAAAGGGGGTTAGTTTCATTTCTTTATTATTTATTAATAAGATTGTATAGGTTTGGTGATTAGCTCATAACCCCCAGACTTATACCCCGGGTTTGGAGGGCGTTACAGTTTGGCATCAGAGCTGTAGGTTTGGTCCCTGAAAACAAGAACATTAGGATTAAGATAAGATATGGAGATCACATAAGATACGGATAGTCAAATTAGGAAGAATAGTGTTAGGATTTAATTTCAGATTAGAATAGGAAAATATAAATCTTAGGATTGTCTAGTGATCTTTTCTTTTCTTGGTATATTATCAGATATCATCTTTTGGTTATTCTGCATCTTCCGAGAGGACTGTCACTGGGCCAGCAGCACCAGTTATACCTCCAGTATCTGAGTATATGTTTCCTCCTCTACCACCTCCATCACCATTGCCATAGGAGCTGGTACCACCAGTACAGGGGATAGTTCATGACCCCCTAGAGATGTTTGATCCCTTTGAGTTCTTCGAGCCGATAGTTCCTTTACCAGTTGAGCACCAGTTTATACCAGGTATTGAGCAGGAGTTACCACCACCACCATTATTACCTCCTATACCAGTGCATGCCCCAGAGCCAGATGTGTTTCAGATGATTCCAGTCGAGGGGATGGGAGAGCATGATGTTGATCTACAGCTAGGATTACCACAGCAGGGTGCAGGTATTCCGAGGGTTCCTTCACAGGAGTCAGTATGTCAGGTTGCTCGGCCGTATATGGTACCATACCATGAGTACAGAGTTATGAGAGATGATGTGGAGTATTGGCGGGCACAGTGTCGAGAGATCATGCATTTGTTTGATCAGAGGGATATAGGACCGTTAGCGGCCCTACAGCCAGATTACTATATGAGACAGCGATTGCAGCCGGTGTTGATGAGCGCTACTTGGGAGCTTGATGATTTGACCCATGATGGACCTCCTTCTTTTCCAGAGTTCTATCGGATATTTCACTTGGCACAGACTTTGGTCCAGCCACTTAGAGAGGAGCTTAGGCGTATTCCGCCTGGGTTCTGAGATAGTTGAGACAGTGACTTCAGAGTACAGATGTATATAAAGGCAGCATAGTATAACCTAGTGAGTAGTGTGTATGCATGTATTAGTAGATTAACCTGTATTAGGATTTTGACCTGTAGTGGTAGTATAACTTGTAGCCGCGGTGATTACCAGCAGAGCGAGACTTTTTGTATCAAGCATTTACACCTGAGGCTGGTGTCATATATATAAACTGAACTTTTCAAATTTCTTTTATTTAAATTTCAATCTTTATAGTTTTACAGCATTTACTTTCATTTTATTGTTTTACAGCTTTCCATATTATAATTCCTGTTGAAAAAAAAGAAAAAGAAAAGAACAATCATTTTATTTAACTGCTTACATTTCCAATTTTTATATTCAGCAACTATTTTCTTGATTTAAGTCATGTTATTAATACCGGATAAATTGTTTTCTTACCTACTGTCAATTGTTTATTAAACTGTTAAAGAAATATCACATGTTTTATTGTCAGAAGATGATGGCACCAAAAAGAAAGACTAGGGCTGAGACTTCTAACAGCAATTCCGAAGGTCAGACTAATGAGACCATGAACCAAATGTTCCATCTTATGCAACAACAGATGGTAATGATACAGCAGCAGATGCAGCATCAACAACAGCAAATCCAACAACAAATGTTTCAACAACCACCTCGTCCTGAGCCTCAATTACCACCAGCATTACCTGTTGTTACTTTTAAGCAGTTTCAGGAGGTTAAACCTCCAGAATTTGATGGGTCTACTGATCCTATTAAAGTTACCACCTGATTAAAAGAAATAGAGAAAGCGTTTGCACTAGTAAAGATAGGTGAGGACCAGAAGATTGATTTTGCTAGTTACTTGTTGAAAGGAGAGGCAAATTATTGGTGGAAATCTAAAAAGGTTTTAGAGGGTGAAGAAGTTATTGCTTGGGTTAGGTTTAAAAAGTTATTTTTAGAAAAGCATTTTCCTCGCTACATAAGGAATTAGATGCAGATAAATTTTTTGGAACTGAAGCAGGGAAGTATGTCTGTAACAGAATATGAAGCTAAATTTAATGAATTGGCTAGGTTTGTTCCGGAACAGGTGGACACTGAAGAGAAACAAGTTCAGAGGTTTCAAGAGGGATTACGACCATGGATACGTGGACAGGTTGCAGTTTTCGAATTAACAACATATACCGCTGTAGTCCAGAAAGCTTTGATCATCGAAGGAGAAAGTGAAAGATCTCAACGAGACAGAGGACAGGGAAGTTTCCAAGACCGTTCCAACAGGAAGCCGGGATTTCAAGCCCGGGCAAATTTAAATTTCAAGAGGATAGGACAGGGTACACAAAAAGCAGGTAATCGTTTCCAAGCCTCCAAACAGCAGAGAATTGTTAAGGTTCTAGTGCCGTATTGCAAAACTTGTGGACGCAAGCATGCCGACATATGTATTAAAGCAGATGTGACATGTTTCAAATGCAAGCAGAAAGGGCTTTACTCTAACGAATGTCCAACAGGAAAGAAAGTAGAAATCACTTGCTACCAATGCGGAAAGAAAGGGCATATCGCTCGGAATTGTAAAGGACCAGCAATGGCAGCTAGTATCCCGAAAGTATTGGCATTACCTCCGCCACCGCCACCGAATCAACCCAAAGCAAGGACTTTTAACATGACAATGAAAGAAGCAATACAGAGCCCAAGTGTGATCGCAGGTACGCTTTTGGTGAATGCCGTAGATTCAAAAGTATTAATTGATTCTAGAGCTACCCGTTCATTTATTTCTGAAGAATTTCTTGATAAATTACATTACGAAATCAAATGGTTGGGCGATACGTTAATTATAAAATTAGCGAATGACGACCAAGTTCCAGTAGATCGAGTATGTCCTGCATGTGATATAGAAATAACTGGACATCATTTTTCTGTAGACTTAATTTCTTTTAAGCTAGGAGAATTCGATATTATTTTGGGAATGGATTGGTTAGCATGTCATAATGCTCAGCTAGACTGCGCGAATAAGAAAGTTAAATTGTGAACTGCGGAAAATGCAACGGTAATATTCAAGGGCAAAAAACAGTGGAAGAAATTTCTCACCGTGATGCAGACTAAGCGATTGCTTCGACAAGGATGTGAAGTGTACATAGCTTACGTGTTAGATACTGAAAAAGGAAGTCCTAGAATAGAAGACATTCCAGTTGTATGTGAGTTTCCGGACGTCTTTCCAGACGAGCTTCCAGGGTTACCGCCAGATCGAGAAATCGAGTTCACAATTGATCTAGCACCAGGTACAGACCAGTTTCGAAAGCTCCGTATCGAATGACTCCAGTCGAGATGAAGGAATTGTCAACGCAACTGCAAGATCTTCTAGACCGAGGCATCATACGACCTAGTGTATCCCCATGGGGTGCACCGGTGTTATTTGTGAAGAAGAAGGACGGCAGCATGCGATTATGCATCGACTACCGAGAGTTGAATAAGCTCACTATTAAAAACAAGTATCCTTTACCGAGAATTGACGATTTGTTCGACCAGCTAAAAGGAGCTGCATGGTTTTTGAAGATAGATTTGCGATCAGGTTATCATCAATTGAAGATTAAAGCTGAAGATATTCCCAAGATTGAATTTCGTACGAGATATGGACATTACAAGTTTTTGGTAATGGCATTCGGTTTGACAAACGCGCCAGCAGCATTCATGGATTTGATGAACAGGATATTTAAGAAATATTTGGACAAATTTGTGATTGTATTCATTGATGACATCTTGATTTATTCCAAGACGGAAGAAGAGCATACGGAACACTTGATGATAGCCTTGGAAATTTTGAGGAAAGAGCAATGTATGCAAAATTCTCAAAATGTGAATTCTGGTTAAGGGAAGTACAATTTCTAGGGCATATCATCAGTAGAGAAGGCATCCAAGTCGATCCAGCTAAGATTGAAGCTGTGTTGAATTGGGAACGACCAAAGACACCGACAGAAGTTCGAAGTTTCTTGGGATTGGCAGGGTATTATCGAAGATTTGTCAAAGATTTTACAAAAATAGCAACGCCGCTGACCAAGTTAACTCGAAAAAGTGAAAAGTTTGTATGGAATGATAAATGTGAAGAAAGTTTCCAAGAGTTGAAGAATCGGTTAGTAACCGCACCGGTACTTGTATTGCCAGACGAGCAAGGGAATTTCGTTATTTTCAGCGACGCTTCGTATCGCGGGTTAGGATGTGTATTGATGCAGCAAGGTAACGTTATCGCATATGCTTCGAGACAACTTAAACCCCATGAGCAGAAATATCCTACGCATGATCTGGAATTGGCAGCGATCGTATTTGCATTGAAGCTTTGGAGACATTATCTCTACGGTGAAAAATGCGAAATCTATACGGATCATAAAAGTCTGAAGTATATCTTTACGCAAAAAGAACTAAACATGCGATAACGTCGATGGGTGGAATTGATTAAAGATTACGATGTTACGATCAGTTATCATCCAGGGAAAGAAAATGTTGTAGCGGATGCATTGAGCAGGAAAGAAAAATTGAATTGGTTAACTTCATGCGAAGAATTGGCCAAGGAATTCGACAAATTGGAAATCGAGATTCGTATTCCTAATGAATCTGCAGAAGCTATCTACGCTATGACTTTCCAACCAGAGTTGCTAGAGAAGATTCGTCGTTGTCAAGATGAAGTGATGAGTCAAGATGACGACTTAACGGGAGAAGAGATCACGACTCAGAAACATAATGAAGGAATTTTACGCTTCGCATCGAGAATCTGGATTCCTAATGTGGCAGAATTAAAAGAAGAAATAATACGAGATGCGCACAGTTCGAAGTATTCTATTCATCCAGGAAGCATAAAAATGTATCGCGATCTGAAGGAAAACTTTTGGTGGCCGAACATGAAGAAGGAAATAGCAGAATGAGTGAGTAAATGCTACACATGCCAGCGAGTTAAAGCAGAACACCAACGTCCGAGCGGATTATTACAACCGTTAGACATTCCAGAATGGAAATGGGAACATCTAGCGATGGATTTTGTAGTAGGACTGCCGAGGACTAGAGCAAATCATGATGCGATATGGGTAATCATTAACAGACTCACGAAGTTGGCACATTTTCTACCAATTAACGAAAGATTTTCACTTGACAAGCTAGTGCATTTGTATCTCAAGGAAATTGTGATGCGACATGGAGTTCCAATATCTATCGTGTCTGATCGAGATCCTCGTTTCAACTCAAGATTTTGGAGACAATTTCAAGAATGCCTTGGAACAAAATTAAACATGAGTACCGCTTATCATTCGCAAACCGACGGGCAAAGCGAAAGAACTATCCAAACGATTGAAGACATGCTACGAGTTTGTGCGATCGATTTTGAAGGCAGTTGGGATGAGCATTTACTTCTAGTGGAATTTTCTTATAATAACAGCTATCACGCCAGCATTGGAATGCCACCGTACGAAGCACTATATGGGAGAAAATGCAGATCACCAGTACATTGGGATGAAGTTGGAGAACACAAGATTTTGGGTCCAGAATTAATCCAACAGACTAAAGAAAAGATTGAACTTATTCGGAAATGACTCGATGCAGCACAAAACAGACAACGCAAACATGCAGACCAAGCAAGAGAAGATATGGACTATCAGGAAGGAGAACACGTATTACTCAAAATATCGCCATGGAAAGGATTGACCAGATTTGGCAATAAGGGTAAATTGAAGCCACGATACGTCGGACCATTTGAAATTTTGAAGAAAGTAGGAAAACTTGCGTACGAATTAGCTTTACCGCCTCATATACAGCATATTCACAATGTGTTTCACGTGTCGATGCTTAAGCGATATAATCCTGATTCTAGGCATGTAATAGAATATGAACCGATAGATATCCAACCTGATTTGACTTTTGTAGAACAACCGGTAAGAATTCTAGATCGGCGAGAGAAAGTGTTGAGAAATAAGTCGGTATATTTAGTGTGAGTGTTGTGGAGAAATCCTATGGTTGAAGAATCAACCTGGTACCTTGAAAGTGAGATGTTAGAAAAATACCCTCATTTATTTTCATAGAAGATTCTGAGGATAGAATCCTATTAGGGGGGGGGGGAGAATGTAACGACCGGGAAATTTACGCTGTATTATGTCATATTTATAATAAAATATGTGTATTAATATGTCATTTATGTGTGATTATCTGTTAAACCCTAATTGTTATGTGTTATGTGTATGTCGTGTCATTTCTGTATTCTTAAGGTATTTTTCAGATATTTTATTTCACATTCACAGGTTTCATTTCAAATGTTTTACGACCCAAACAATGATTTTAAAGCCAGTAATTCAAATAAAATAATGGGCCTTATTTTTCATCAAACGGCTTTGACAATCACATTATTCTGAACATCTAGATATTTTATCAATTTTCTCGTTTTACGAAAAATGACATTTCCAGGCCCCATCGGGTGTTGAAAACCCCACAAAAATCACATTTTTATTTTTATAAAATTATAGGACTTTTATTTATACCATTTCTTTGTATTTTTGCAATATTCACAATTTTTGGGAAATTTTGGCATATATATTGTATATATAAAATATTTATAAATTAAATTTTAATACCCAAAAATTATGAAAATTAGGGCCAAATATTTTTATTAAATGTATAATTAGCCCCTTAATTTTATTTAGGGGTATTAATATTTAAGCTATAAATACCATAATTATTATTAATTTATTTAATTAAAAAATCAGAAAATTATGCAATTATTCCTAATTTCCAGAAATTAGGGTTTGGTGTTCTTGACTTCCACCAGCGATTTGAGCGTGATTCTGATCTCCAAATCAAACATGTAAGTAGTCGTTGCAAAGCTCTTGATCTCTACTTTCGATTGGTATAATTAATTTCATGTTTTATTGCTTTGATTTTCAATTTGTATTTTTAGGGTTTATAGTCGAATTAGGCGTTTTTGATTCTTGAATTGTTTGATGATTTTGATGGTTCGTATAGCTTCCCCTGAGTTTTAGGAATGATTTGGAGTATTCAATTGATTGGTATAACCCCAGGAGGGTATGGTTCGAGTTCGTAGTTTTATCCGAAATTTCGATTCGATTTTCTGTGATTTTGAGTAATCTGAGATTGTTTTGGTTATGGGGGTTTCATTGTAGAACTTAATAGCTTCATTTTCGTATATTAAACGTCAAGTTTGGTTAACGATTTCGGTGAGGGACATTTTCCGACGAGGCTCGCCGGAGTAGCTTCGGGTTTCGCCTGAGAAGGAGGAGGAGAGACTGCAGGACGGTGGTTGCGTGGTGGGGATGCTGCTGCGGTTGCGTGGGATCGAACGGTGTCGAAACCAGGAGTGGAGGATGGTCTGGAAACCCGGGTTTGATCCTAAAAAACCCCAAATCAGTTCCCTGTTTCTGTTTCTGAATTTTTATTATTTAATTATATTTTATAAAATTAAAAATCAGTTTTATTAATTCTAAAAAAATCTATTAAAAAATTGTTTTAAATTCTGAAAATTTCTATAATTAATTTCTAAATTATTTTATTAATTTAGAAACTCGAAATTGATTATTTGTTTAATTATTTATTTAATAATTTATTTATTTGTCTATTAATTAATAATTAATAATTAATTAATAGATAAGAATAAAAATAATTGAATCATATAATTAATGGTTCGATAATTAGTTGAATAAAACGAGTAACTCGTAATTATACGGGTAATTGAACGATAAGTTCAATTATTATTATGATTCAGACGATAGTTAATTATTCGTAAAATATCGTAATAATTAGACGTAATGAATAATTAAATTCAGATAGTTCATTTAAATCGTATAAACTATAATAATAACCGTAATGTTTCGATAGTTACGCGAGAAATATGAATAACTCGTAGAAATACGAGTAATTGATTGGTGAATTGAATTCTGATTCGGATAATAGTTTATTTATTCGATAGTTATCATATCAGTTAATCGTATCGATTATTTACTTATAAATAATCGATCTAATCGAATAAATAACGATAAGTTGTAAATATTTGTAATAAGTTGTGATTAATCCTAATAATTAGGGATTAATTATTTTAAATTATTAAATAAATATTTATTAATTATTTATTAGTTATTTACTTGTTTAATATTTAAAAAGTGATTATTTATTTCAATAATTAATCACTTAATTTTCAATAAATCATAACTTATTCATTTTAACTCCAAAAATTATAAAAAAATTATTTTTGACTTTGATTTTTCTTAAATAATTATTTAAAAATTATTTTAGGATTTAAAAATTTGTAATAATTATTTATATTGAATAATAAACTGAATTATCAGTGTTTAATTAATAGTAATTAGACCGTTAGTCCGATTTGAGCGAAACGAAAGCCATTTTACTCAGAAAATGAACTCTTTTCATTAAAAATAATATAAAGACCTAATTTCTTCTAGAAATTAGTTGCCTTTATTAATTACTTGATTATCAGTCAAAATACGTGCCGAAACAAGTCCTAAAAATTCCGGAAAAAATGGGAAATGAAGTAGAAGGTGATCAACGGAGAAATCAGCGAGTCGATTTTGATTCTAAAAATTATTTTAACTATAAAAATGATTATATGCTTATGTTTATTATATGGTTAATCGAGTCTTACTTGCTTATATGTAATATAAGAGTCAGTCATAAACGCATGGGTAGATAATAGGAACGAAATGAAGTCGATTCAAAATGCAAATTGAAGTACAAAATGACTTAACCAGTCCATTTTGCTAACAGAAGCTAAGCCAGCAAGGCGGGTCGAGTAGGTGATAGACGAAAGTGATTTAATTGCAGTAAGTCGCGCAGAAGGCAAGTTTCTCCCCTATTCTATTTTTCAAAATACTGATATTCTCTTCAGATTCTTATTACATTTGCACACTTTTAATTCTCCTGTTCATATTTCATTTTGATTTTTGATTTATTTTTTTTCATTTGAATTCATTATTCATATTCCAATTGTTACTCACAATTATTGATATATTCTGGTAATTAGAATATATCAAGGCAAACCGATTATTCCGGTTGCTATTCCAGGGACTGGATAATACTACTTTTGGGATTAAGTCTACCTAATCCTAAGGACCGGGACATAACCGGATCCTTGAGATGGGCCGTAGTGCCTGGGTGCCCGACGGGATCTATACAGTAAGTTATAGATCTGCACTGTATCCTGGCTGATCAGCAGGGTATAACTGCGAACTTGAGTCCAGTTTAGTTCGTTCGTATTCGCCAGTAATGGCCTTCTTTCTATTCCTGTGAGGTTATATCTTTGCAGATATACCTGGATTACGGATTCACTTATATTGCTTTAACACTGTTTATATTTAGACTTGTTGAGCAATTTTGGCTCAGCCCTTTTGTTGTTATTCACCTTATTATTTTCAGTTAAGAAGGAATATGAAACCCATCAGGACACGAGTGGTAATGAAGCGGGTTAAGCCTTGGGATTCTCTCATACCCAAGGTGTTGATCCTAATTCAGGAAGAAAGCGTTGAGTTGCCCGAGTAGGTGGAGTGTTGATAGATAGTGTGTGTTTGAATAAAAGATGAACTTAGTTTAAAATGAATTAGACAATGGTTTGTAATAAAAAGAGTTTGTGAGATTTTAAATGTTAGTTTGTAATAAAAGTAGTTAGTGGTTCTTGTTTTCATACTTCAACCTAAAAAGGTCCTGGTTAGTATTAAAGGGGTTTAGTTTCATTTCTTTATTATTTATTAATAAGATTGTATAGGTTTGGTGATTAGCTCGTAACCCCCAGACTTATACCCCGGGTTTGGAGGGCGTTACATCTGTCAATCCTAAGAAAAGTTTTCTACAATCTTCTTTCTAAAAAGGGGCTTGAAGGCCATCAAAAATAAGAAAGTTCCAGACAAATTAGTCTTCAAGAACACAGATCTTCTAATTCAGAGAAAAAGACCGAGGCAAATGACTCAATCATGCATTCATCCAACATAAATGAGCATTCTCCTAAACAAACTTTATCCAAAAAAAGATCCATAAAGTTAGAAAGTTGCATTCCATCTCAAAACTATATGGAAACCAGTGTTTGACAACAAGAAAAGGAATTTGCAACGTGTAACTTCTGTTTTAAATCTTGAAAGGAGGACATACACCCTTGACATAAAGACATGCTCAGACTCAACAAGAGCTGGAAGTCCTACTTCCACTTTTAAAAGTCTAATACTTTAAAGAATAAATGAAGATTCAATACTTTTAATGAAGAGACTAAACTGTCAAGGTGAAGGATGAATGGATCTTTTCTAAAAGGGCGTATTGGAATATCAAATAGTAAAGAAATATGAAAGAAATCATTATATCATATGCTCAGACAAAAGGAGCTACTTTCGGAGTAATATCCACTACACCATATATGGCCTATTATAACGGTAAAAAAGTGTTGTTGAAGGCCAAAAAGTGTCGATGTAAGTTAAAAAAGGGCTACGATCATACTTTTTTGAAAAACCAGTTCATCACCAATATGGGCGTCATCTTAGGGGTCTATGGTTACACTTTTATTTTTTAGGTTACAGTCACGAAAGTGTGACCTTAGAGGGTATACGCCAACACTTTCCCTTTTTTTGGTAACATCATTAATAATGTACCAATAGACCTATAGTCACACCACTATAGTTTTTGTTACATTAAAATTAGTGTTACCAAAAAGCCTATGGTAACACCATTTACACATATTCTAACACCAAATTTTAAAACACTTTCAAGTCAATCGCTACACTTTGTAGACATATTTATTAACACTTTATATATTTAAAACAATGTATGATATTTAAATATATTATTTCCCATTAAAAAAATTTAAACACTACATAGACATAAAGAGTTCCGAGCCATCCCAATGCACAAACATACATCAAAGTATAAATAGGTCCGGGCCATCCCAAAACATAAACATCTATCATCCAGGTTAACTATGAAGCATCCGAAAAAGTTAACTACTAATGTATAAAACTATAACAATCCAAAATACAACAAGTTTTACTAAGATTCATTGGACAATTCTGTTGATTCTCAGACTTATCGAGAATGAAGTTTAAATCTGGATATGTACCAACTAGTGTTGGCATAAATCTTCTAAAGTCATTGCGGTCAACCATCTCAAGTATTTGTATAATGTGTCATCCTTATCATAGTTTAATCCAAGTTTCCTTGATCAATGAGTAGACTATCATATCAAATCAATATCTGAGCATGGCCACATATTTCATAGTCTAGGTCACACAAGAGGCCAATAATATGACTCCTAAAATAGGAGGGTTAAATCCCATCTAGATCATTTATATTTCTCATACGATTCATAATATACCCAATGTCCAATTTTATCATTAACCGATCAAGGATAGCTTTTAATGGAATCAAAGTATATTAATTCTCATATATAAATATAATGACTTCAGGTCTAAGGACCATTACATCATTATCACTATGAGAATAACTTTTGACACTATAAACATACAATGTCTCACAACGGGTCAATCCAGCACCATGTATCTAATACATGTGCCTGTGTATTGACTTTAGTATCACCATACCTTTGATCAATGAGATGTGATCATTAGTCAACAAACATACTAGTCTTAATGCATCATTATTGTCCCTGATAATAATACTCAACTAGGGACCTTTAGGAATATTGATACTATTCTCATAATCTCATTTCTAAGTCACGTACTTAGAGATATAAAATTTCATATCATATTCCAAGAACATTTACTAATCTAACATTTATATCGCAGTAAATTAAGAATTAATAAATTGAATTTACAAACCAGTATAAAAAGAAAGACACTAAGATTCTTGAGTTTGATATTAGTGGTAGATCAGTATTTTAGAAACCACAGAACCCTTTTTTCACTGTGGTAACATTTGGAATTTTATTTACATATGCAATGATTATCATAGCTTGTATCACAATAATTATGATCATTTACCTAAATTCAATAAAATTAATATTTAAAATAGAACTGCTAAATTGAATGTGCATGCATCTTATAAGTTAAAATTGTCAGGACAAATCCTGATTGATCAAATTCTGATGGAGCAATTCCTGATGGGTCAAATCCCGACAAGAAGTCTTCTTCTGTAAAAATACATAAGATGTCAAAATGGACCCAACAAGTGTGGGTTCTTAAAAATGCTAACTGATTTCCATATTTCTAATTACAGGGAAACAAGAAGAATGTGCTTATACTGAATAGTGGTTGTTCTGCACATAAGACTAGAAATAAATCCTTGTTTTTAAAATATGAGGAGAAGGCTAGCTCAATAGATTCCGATGGTGATGGCAATATAGGAAAAACACTGGGATATGGAAATATAATCATTGGAAATGTAATCATCTCAAATGTAGGTCTGGTAGAAGGACTGAAGCACAATCTATTGAGCATCAGTAAAATTACTGATAGAGGATACTATGTTGTGTTTTATGATACTCACTGTGAAGTTGTTCATAAAGTCACAAAGAAAGTTGTTTTCAAAGGATACATACATGGAAACATCTGTGAATCCAAACTTCATGCAAATACTGATGGACCTGAAACTTGTTTAATAAGCAAAGCATCAGTAGATGAAAGTTGGAACTGGCACAAGAAGCTTTCTCACCTCAACATCAATAATATTAATATATTGGTGAAAAGAGATTCGGTGAGAGGTCTACCAAACATGTTTTACTCCCCTGATGGTTTGTGTGATGCATGGCAACAAGCCAAACAAAGAAGGACCTCATTCAAAATCAAGTCAGAATCATCCATCAAAAAGCCATATCAGTTACTACATCTAGATCTCTTTGGCCCTGTGAATGTCATGTCAATCAACAAGAAAAGGTACACTTTAGTTGTTGTTAATGAATATACTAGATTTACATGGGTATTTTTCTTGCACAGTAAGGATGAAACTGTAAATGTTATTTTGGATCATCCGAGACTGATTGAAAATGGTTTCAAAGTACAAAGTGCAAATACTGAAAAATGACAATGGGACTGAGTTCAAAAATAGCAAGATGGATGAGCTATGTAGATACAAGGGAATTTCTCAACAATTTTCAGCTCCTGGAACAGCCCAATAAAATGGAGTTGTGGAAAGGAAGAATAGAACACTGATTGAAGCTGGAAGGACTATGCTTGTGGAAGCTAATCTACCTACATACTTTTGGGCTAAAGCTATCAACATAGCCTTTTATATTCAGAACCTGACTCTGATTAACAGACATGGATTAACTTTTTATCAAATGATCAAGGAAAAGAAGCCAAGCTTAAAGCATCTCAATATCTTTGGATGCAAGTGTTTTGTTCTTAAAACATATCCTGAAATGCTTGGAAAATTTGACATTAAAGCTGATGATGTTATTTTTGTTGGATATCCTACATCAAAAGCCTATAAAGTTTTCAATATGAGAACTAGAACAATTGTTGAATCAATTCATGTCTCTTTTGATGATAAGAAGATTATTGGAATTGGAAATGACATTCATGAAGAACTTGTATTTGCAAACAAAAGGCTCAAGTCATGAAATTATCTAAATCCTGATGACATGTCTAATCCCGATGATAAGTCAAATCCTGACAACAAGTCAAATCCTGACACTGAATCAGATCCTGATGACAATTTTGATCCTGATATAGAATTAATTCTTGAAGATGCACATATTGAGGGGGAACAACAACAACATCAAGATAGTCACAACTCTAGTGAATCAAATCTTGATGATACTGATGAATCATAAAATACTGGATCAATTGGAAATTCTTCTAGTATAATAAATGATAGCTCATCAGGAGGTGATCATTCAACTAAGCATCAAGATCAATTTTGGTGAACAGTCCACAAATGGAAGCCCTTCTCAATCACTAAATGACAGCACTGATACAGGCGGAGCTTCACATAAAGATGATGCATCAAATACAAGGGAAGCATCTAGAAATAGGACTGAACTGCCAAAAGCTATAAAATGGATAAAAGATCACACACCTGATCTTATCATTGGAGATCCTGATGTTGGTGTTCAAATAAGGAGTGCAACTAAACATGAATGCCTCTATTAGAACTTTATTTCTAAGGAAGAGCCAAAGAAAGTAAAGGATGCACTCAAGGATGCTGATTGGATTCAAGCAATGCTGGAAGAGTTGAATGAGTTTGAAAGAAATGAAGTGTGGAAACTGGTTCCAAGGCCAAAGAATAAATCAGTAGTTGGCACTAAATGGGTTTTCATAAATAAGACAGATTTAGATGGCACAATAATCAGTAACAAAGCTAGACTTGTTGCAAAGGGTTATTCGTAACAAGACGATATTGACTATGATGAGACATTTGCTTCTGTGGCCAGACTGGAAGTTATCAGGATTTTCTTGGCATATGCTGCACACAAGAAATTCAAGATCTTTCAAATGGATGTCAAAAGTGCTTTTCTGAATGGAGAGTTAGAAGAAGAGATGTTTATTGAGCAACCACCCGGTTTCATTGATTCAAAATGTCCTGACCATGTGTACAGACTTGACAAAGCTTTATATGAACTCAAACAAGCACCAAGGGCCTGGTATAAAACACTTGCCAAATTCCCAATTGAAAGTGGTTTTAAAAGAGGTACTATTGATAAAAACTTGTTTTACATAAATAAAGGTATTGATCTGCTTTTGATGCAAATTTATGTTGATGACATTATTTTTAGGTCTACTAATAACAAGTTGTGCAAGAAATTTTTAAGATCTTATGAAGTCAAGAGACCAAATGAGTATGATGGGAGAGTTGAATTACTTTCTCAGACTTCATGTTACACAAACTGATGAAGGAATTTTCATTAATCAGTCTAAGTACAAAAATAATCTATTGACTAGATTCAATATACAGGAAAGTACAACTGCTGCAAATCCAATGACCACTTCTACAAAGTTAGATCATGACCAAGGTAAAAAATTTGATGTCACTGCCTATAGAGGTATGATTAGATCATTACTCTATCTAACTGCTAGTAGACCATATATTATGTATGCAACCTGTTTTTGTGCAAGATTTCAGGCCGGGCCTAGAGAACCTTATTTGGTTGCTGTAAAAAGAATTCTGAGATATTTAAAGGGGACTCAATCTCTTGGTTTATGGTATACAATAGAATCAGATTTCAGTCTAGTTGGCTATTCTGATGCAGACATTGCAGAATGCAAAATTGACATGAAGAGTACCTCAGGTGGTTATCAGTATTTGGGTGGTAGATTGGTTACCTGGAAAAGCAAGAAACCAAAATCAACATCTACATTTACAGCTGAAGCTGAATATATTGCAGCTTGCAGTTGATGTGCTCATATTCTTTGGATGATAAATCAGCTATTGGACTATGGATTGTCTTACTCAAAAATTCCTATCTATTGTGACAATCAAAGTGCAATTTCTATGACTTGTAATCCAGTGCAAAACTCACTCACAAAATATATCAGTATCAGATATCATTTTATCAGGGAACATGTGATGGAAGGAACAATTAATGATGATTTTTTAAATTAATTTTAAATCTTTGATTGACTTGTCTAAAAAAAGGATAGTTTTAGAAGAAGTACTGCTTTACCAAGGGAAATGTGGGTATTTTTTTCTGAAAAAATGCCTCACAAATATTCTATCTCATATACTTTGGAACAGGGCACATCCAACCATTTCCTGACCCAAGTGTTTCATTTCACCTACCAAATCTAAACAACATATCACCTCTGATTCTTTTCATAAGGAATTAGTTATAAAATTAAAACCAATAGCTAAGACTGATGTGTCTGAGAGATAATCAGGTCCAAGGGTTGGTTCACCTTCACCTCAATTATTGGAGAAACAAGGTGGAGCAAGGAAGAATAGTGTGACAATAATAAGAACTAAATAGGGTATAGCTGGAAAGAAAAGAAGGACTACAGCTGGAAATAAGTTGGTTGATGAGCCATCAGATACTGACAATGATGGACCAATTATTTTTAAAATTCCTACTAGACCAGTGGAGGTTACTGGTGCTATTGTAGAAGAGGAAATAGCTGACAATATAACTTCTAGTCCTATGCCAAATAAAAGAAGATTAATGAAAACATCTGACAGGGCTAAAGCTAAACGAAAGAAAGATGGTTTGGAAGTTCTAGCTCAAGTTGCTCTTGGTCAGGAAACTGCAATTCCTGACAAGTCTCCATCAGTTCCTGATCAAGCATAGTCAAATCCTGATGAAGTGATCACAGTTCTTGATCAGACAATTTATGATTCTCTACCAGAAAAATTTATTGAAGTTTCTTATGAAAGGGTGAGGGAAATAGCTAGTGAAGTTGGTCTAGGTACACCTGTCAAGAGGAAAGCTGATGACACCACAGTTTATATCAGAAAACAGTCCAAGCTTCAATCTCCACCAAAGGGGTACAGTCCACAAGAACCATATTTTCAAAGTGAAGATGCAACTGTTAATTACCCAGCTACACAAGAACCACCCACTCAAAGTGTGGGTACAGACACTGATAATCAACAGACTATTACTGACATTGCTCAAGGGACTCATGTTTCCGTGGATGCTAATATTTAAAGTACTGTACAAGAAAGGGAAGCTCATTAGGAGCATATTATTAAACTGGATGTTGTCATCAATGATCCTATCTTTGAGGGAAGCCCACAAGAACCTTCAGTTCAAAGGATTGAAGAAGCTTCTACACCTCTAGTCCCACAAGAACCAACAGTTCAAAGTACTATTGCAGACTTAACATTAAATCCTAATATGGGATCAATTCCTGACAAGCAGTCAGTTCTTGACACAAGGTCAATTCCTGATAAAGCTGTTCCTGATTCGGCCTATCCTGATGTACTGGTAAATGCTAAGGATAGCACTAGAGCCATCTTGGTCACCCCTTTGTCTGTCATACCAATAGACTCCAACACTTAAGGTAGAATTCTTTCTACATCTGCTTTATCTTCTAGCATGATTATAAATATACATGTTAATAAGGATACTTCTATTTATATGAATACATACCACTCTTCTCTGTCCCATTTTATTTCTTCATTTCCTAGTGAGTTGAGCCTTTCTAGTGAGTTTGTGAGAAAAGATCAAGAGAAAAATAGAAATATTGAGAGGCAGTCTCCTGAACTGGTTAAAGAAGAGGTAGATAAGAGTGATAAAGTTAGCTAAATATAATATTGAAAGTAATATATGTGTGTGAAATGATGAGATAACTTTAAAAGAAAAGAGAGATTTAGGTGTTCTTGGTTCTCTTCTTTCAGGTTCATCACGGGCAGCTGGGCCTTCTAAGTCAAATCCTGATTTAAAGCTCAAAGTCAAAGTTCCTGACTCTTATCCTGATATTCCTGAAAAGTTTCTGATGATTCAAGTGATTTTGATGAATCTGATGATAATCCTGATGATGCTACACTTAAAGCTGCTATAGAAGCATTTAAATTATCTAATTTTGGGTCATCATCTGGTCATGCACCTGCTCTTGATGCTCACAGAACTCATGAATGGAATCATTCATCGACCAAGTGAAATTATTTCTATGAAAGCTACACAGTCCCTAGTTGATCATGCTATTAACTTGGTCTCATAGCCTGATATGAAAACTTCTATCAACGCTACTACAATACTGGTCAAAGGGATGTAATATTCTATCTCAACACTCAAACAAGACAATACTGATCTTAGAGAAGAACTTGCTGACCTTTCTGTGACTATTAAAGTTACAAATAAGCACAATGGCCTAGCTAAGAGGATGTTCAGCTCTTGAAGCTGGTCAAAATGCTACAAATGATAAGATGGATGTTATTCTCTCTCTTCTACAAAGTCTAGTTGGAAAAAAGGGGAGATAGTACCAAAGAGAAAATGTGCACCTGAATCAGTGTTGAGGAAAAATGCCAATCCAGATAATGATGGTGATAAACAAGCAAAAAATACCTCTGATGTTGTAGTAGTTAAGTCTAGAGCTGGTATTCATACATAAACACAATCTACACAGTCAACTCAAGTTTCCAGGGATGGATCTATAACTGTGAAGACAAAGACAATTAATTACTCACTCTCAAATCCTGATGGAAATGCACCAGTCAGGATCTGAAATTCCTAACAGAGATGAGGTGATAATTGACAATCCTGAAGATGCACATAGATTCTACAAAACTTTCAGAACTCCAACTGGATCAAGCATCACTCTTTATCATAAATATAGAATAGTAGAGGAAATGTTTGAAAGAAGAGCACTCACTCACTTAGCTGATGAATTTCCAGATATGTCACAGGAGGAGATGCTTAACAGCAAGAGGAGATTCTAAATCAGCTACAAGCTAAAGGAAAGAGAAAAGTTAAGGGTGGAAAGAAAGGTAGTAGAAAGGCTTCTAAGAAGGATGCTCACGCCATTGTTCCCTCTTAAAGAAGGACAAGTTCTAGTAGAGTCAGGATTGAGGAGATTCCTGAGACTCAGGCTCCTAAACTTTATATATATAGATCCTAAATTTATCAATCCTGAACCTAGAGTTAATGTTGTCAAGATGATAAATGCTGATGTTGATGCTGGAAGTGAAGATATTATAATGCCTCTGGTAAGAAGATTAAGACAATTACAGATTGAGGCTATTTCTGATATTTCAGAATCAAATTCTGATAACAGAGTGACAATTCCTGACATAATTCCTGATAGGATAGATACTGACACTACAATTCCTGATAGTTCAGTTCCTGATCCTGACAGGGTGTCTATCTCTGAATTATTTGAAAATGAAGATGAAAAAGCTCTATTAAGATTGAATCTTGAAATCTTATCTACCTATGTTGAAGCATTCAATGCTGAAGTTGGAGAAGATGAAAGGGATGTTATTTTTGATGAAGAAGAGAGAAGACAAGAAGGAAAGATCAAAATAGCTATAGGTAAGGCTAATTAGGAATTTCAAAACATGCTTAGAAGATCTAATAAAACATATGGAGGAGTAATTATATGAAGATGTTATATGAAAGAAAAGAAAAGAGAGCTCAAATTTTTCCAAAGATCAAGAACAAGTACAAATGGAAGAAAATTTATGATCTTAATTATAATGATGAGATGAACTTTGTTACTGGAGGCATAAGCGAGGAAGGCTTACCTGATTCTAACAGTATGGGAAACAAGAAATCATGGATGGTACAAGCCAATTCACTCAAACTTTATGCACCTTACTTAAGAGCTAGGATTGGCATCATAAAACTGATTTAATAAATCTAAGATTGATTAATTTCACTCTAGCTGATAGTCCTGGTCAAGAAGTTACAGTTGATCATCTAGATAGGCTATAAGCATTGAAGATCATACTTGAAAAGTATGATGGCTCAGAACCCAAGCAAAAGATTCTACTCTTACTGCAAGGTGATCAAGTTCAAGTTCTATCTCTTGATGAATTACTGATCATTACAACCAAGGAGCTCAAATATATTCACTACTTTCTAAGAGCTGAAGATAAAGCTTCCATAGAATGGTCCAACATGATTCTTGCTACTATCAGGAAAAGGATACTTGATAATGGTTCTCATTATTTTAGATCTTATGTTCCTATTACATGAATTTCAGAATGAAAGAAGTTAACATGAGGAAAGAAGGAGCTATAATTGAGAATGTCCTCACTCAGAAACATATAACCATGAATTATGATGGTATAAAAGCTTTTTATGTATCACTGGATGAGTTGATGATTGAAAGAACTCCAATCAGAAACTTAAGAGCTGCAATATACCAGTTATCTGAAGAAACTGAGTATGAAAAGAACTTAAAGATCTGACTATAGCAGATAATGTTGAAGAAGATTGATGATAGAGTAAAATCCTTTGTTCAGAAATACTGCAGAGTCCATCAAAAAATATCAAGATCAAATTCTGAAACAAAGTATGTTTTGCTACTCTTACACTTAACATTTTGTCCTTCTGGTTTTTGGTACAAGACAACACTTTGGAATTTATGCTTATTCCGCAAAGCATAAATTGGGGAAGATTATTTGAAATTGTCTATGTCAAGAATCAGCATCTGTTATGGAGTCGAGATCTGACAGAGGTGTCAGGATACAAAGCCAATCAGGATCTGTCTGATAGTCAGGATTTGTAACCGTCAGGATTTGATGCAGTCAAGATATGCATCAGGATATGAAGATTGTCAGGATATGATTGGATAATTCAGCGTTATAAGATAAATCAGAATCTGTTGATTTATAGGATTGTAGTTGTTGATTTAGATATGTATAGAAACTAGATAAATTATACTGTAACATATCTTGTAATTGATAAGGATTACTTGTGTAGTTATGTGATATATAAACACATGATAGGTAATCACTTTTTGGTGTGCTTAACTCGAGTATTATTCATAACCTAGTAGCTCTTAAGAATATTGTTCTTGAGAGAGTTTTGTAATAGTTTATTAAAGATCAATATAAACTTTTATTTAATTCATGTGTTCTCTATGATTATTACTTTACTTCTGTGATAAATTAATTTGTTAGTTAATTGTATCCAACCCCCTTAAATAATTAACTTTACTGGGCAACATTTATTTACAGTAATAGGTTGTTTGAGGGAATAATGTCATATTTGTCAACATATGCGGTGCACTGACTGGTACAGTCGGGTGCTGTAACACCCCCAAATCCGGGGTCGGGGATTCGGGTTGTCACGAGTTCCATTTCCCTTATCAATACTTAATATTAACAGTCAACCAACTACTGCGTACTGTGACCCCACAATATACACACACACACCATAAGTTATAATCTCAGAGATGAATACCAAAAATAACACACGTCATTTTATTCCATAATTATAAACTGTTACACCTAAAAAGGGTTTCTGAATAATTTACATATTCCTTGCCATTATTACAATTCATATTATACATAAGTCTGGTACATCAGAAGTTGAAAGTCTAGCCTATTGGTAATTTCTACCTCAGCTACAGCGGCATCAACGCTTCCAGAAAACTGTGGAACGTTTCCTAACCGCTTGCGAATTGGAAGCTTGGTCATGTTCATCTTTTCTATCTGTTATTGTGTGATGAAAGAAGAAAGCAAGGGTGAGCAACAAGCCCACTGAAATAATATGTATAATAATTAACAATATATGAGCATTCTCATAGTACTCATGAAAGTCTTGGTCAAGAAGAAATGAACCAAGTTGATATCTTAACGCGACCAAGTCGCAAAATATTCAGTATATATATACATATATACTTTTCACAATCTTTGAAATCCTCTGACATGTATAATATACACAGAGTTCCAGTTTATAAATGTATAAAAATATCGTTGCAAGGTGATCTCATATATCTAACCTTGTCTCAACGTTTTTCTGAAAATCTTTGACATGCACAAGATAATCATTTACTAGATATAAGTTTAAAAGATGAAGTTACAAGATACTCCAATATACTTATATCTTTTCCGAATACTACTTGAACTACCACCGTTCAATGTATAAATAGTTCATCCCATAGATTAAGCTACAAGACAAAACTTGTATAGAATTAATCTTTAAAATATCATCAAAATAAAATGAAGTTACGAGATACTTCATTTGATGCAAACATCATTTTGAAAACTCGACCCTGCCAACACTTAACAATCGCCCAACCGTAGCCTTTCTATCGAAGTACTATGGGTAGTATTGCAGAAATATCCAATTGGATGATGAACTCATTACGGGAGTTTGCCGCGCCAGGAAGACCACTTACGATATTTCCCAGGTGATGCCTGTTAATGGATTAACTTGTTCCCAGAATTTTACTTCCCGAAAGTTGGGTAAGTAATCAAAAACTCTTTTGTCAACGCATCAACCTTGTTGCGAATATAAAACACACCACAGAGCCGGATCCCTCAGGTTTTGAACGAGTATTTAAATCCCCTTCGAAAGGAAGATCTTAAATATAAAAATGGGTTTTGGGATCCGCCCTAACTTTTAAAAATCATTTTGAAGACTCGAAAACATTTTTAAGAATGTTTGGAGTAATGCTGATTTAATGAAATAAATCAGTCCTGATATATTAGAAAATATCTGAATATTATTTATTAAATAATATTCCCATAAGGATGATCTTTTTAAATATAATCGAAGTAGAAGTTTTAAAACTTATACTTGAAATGAATATTAAATAACCAAAGATATACTTAAACGAAAGTAATATCTTTATTTGTATAATCAAAAGTAAGTTTGATTATCGACATATTATTCTTTAATAAAATAAAGAATATTAATTAGTAAATAATCGGAGTCATAAGTCCTCGAATGAATATTCAAAATAATATTCATTAATAAAATAAACGGAGTCATAAGCCCTCAAATGAATATTCAAAATAATATTCATTAATAAAATAAAGTTATCGAATAAACCTTATTCGATTCATAGTTTTGAAAACTATATCTATATATATATATAAATATATATAATATACTCGGGAACATCGACTCCCGGTTTTAGAAAAATGTTCACCTTTGGGTCCCCTATACTAAGGGTATACGCAACTACTGCTTATCTCTAGCATAGGTATTATGCAACTTATAAGCAATTGAATCAACAATATATATCAAGATTACGAAACAGACATGCATATATACCATATCACATGCTCCAATATGTCACAAGATTTGCTAATTAACCATCATGCATCTATCACAAGATAATGCATATACATATGTATACATCGCAACAACAGTATAACGGGTAGAAAACTTGCCTGAGTGTTCCCGGATAGACTTAAGCTTAGAGTGGGTCCGATAACCTATGAACAACAACATAAGTCGGAATTAAACCCTGGTCGCTTAAGAAAGTAGACTTTAACCAATTAGACCCCTAACATTCACTTTCGCGCTTAACGATTCACTTAAGTCGCTCGAGTACCCTCGGCTCCACCATTTTTAATAAATTAACCATTAAGAGTTTTAAGGCGATTCTTTCACGAGTACCTTACCAACTGCCTAATCCACTTAACCAAGGTTTCAAAGTAAGGCGAGGGGTAATGGTTCATTCGCGAAACACCGTTACTTAAAACGGTCGTTTCTCCTAAACCGTAGATCGGATTCAAGCGAACCACATATCAAAACGAAGCTCGTAACATGAACTATCTAAACATCGCAATGGTCAAAACCTAACAGTGAGTTCTCGGGTCCTGATGTTATGAACAAAAACAGTCTAGGATAATCGGACATTACGACGACTATGTTTACGTGATTACCAAATTTGTACAACTCCAAATCAATCCACAATCAACATTACAACCCAAAATCCCTCCAAACCTCACCACATCAGTCCATTACTTCATGTTTTAACCAACTCATTCAATCACAACAAAAGCTACTAACAATATTAAGGTTCATTAACTAATAACCAAGATTCAACCATCAAAATCTCTACAAACTCAACCAAACTTTAAACAAACAAGAATTATGCTTCACATATACTATATCAATCATAACCATTCCTAAATACTCAAAACTAAAGATAGGGTTTAGAGTTTATACCTTCTTGAAGCTTTTTAACACAACACGAGAGCTTTAAATGCCTAAAGAACCTTGATCCTTGCTTGTATAACCTTAAACTTTCATAAAAATTCAAGAAAACTAAAGTTATTTTTTGAAAGTTACTATTCACCATCTTCTTCCTTGAATTATTGGAAGAGATTGTGAAAGAATTTGAAGCTTAAACTTATAGGATATCCATATCTATGTACAAGGAACCTTAGATAATCACCTCACTAATTAACAAAGCTTGGAACTAGGATTTGAGTTTTTTTCTTCCTTTGAAATGGAAAAAGCCGAGAGCTCTTCTTGAAAATGGAAGTGTTTTGTGTTTTTTTTGTTTATGATTTGTTTTTGGCTTGGTTGATCCACTTGGTTTGTTAATTAGATTATTACCATGGTAAATTTTGTGTGGTTCACTATTAACCAACAACACACTTCTCTTTTGGTCATGCTTAGGTCATCTTCCCATGTCATCCTCTCACACTTGTCCTCTTCTTGTTGGTGAGATGACATCACTCTCCACTAACCCTTTGATTAAGTCCTAATCACTTGGCTAATGACCGCTGATCTGTTATACGGTTCGCTTAACTTTCGTTCTCGTTTATCGTTTAAGGGATCATACCCGAGATCTTATTACTTGGGTTCCCTTAACCTTTCTCAATACATTATATTCCTTTTATGATCCTCTCTTATAATCCTTGAATTTAAATCCTTTTAATCATGTTACCTTATACTCAATTCTTTCGGTATCTGGTGGATTTTTGGGAAAAATCAAAGTGTTTGAATTTGGATTCTGACGATCTTTACATACACTTATATACCACATAGAGTACTAATAATATCTCAGAAGATCAATAAAAGAAACCCTACATAGTGTGGCATGAAAAGTTTTCTTATTCAGCATAATCAGGAAAACACTATTTATAAGGGTTTCAAAAATTCTAAAAATTGGGGTTATTACAGTCTCCCCTCCTTAAAAGGATTCCGTCCCGGAATCAGATAGAAAATGAGTAGGGATACTTTTTTAGCATTGCACTTTCTAACTCTTACGTAATTTTCCCACATTATGGTTCTACCATCAAACTCTGACTAGTTTGATAACTCTTCTCCTAAGCATTTGTCCATTTTTGATCTATAACCTTTCCTGGTTGCTCCATGTAGGTTACGTCTGGTTGCATGTATATGCGCTCATATGCCCCTATTGGTCTGGCATCCGAATTGCACTTCCTTAACATTGATACGTGGAACACGTTATGAACTTGCTACATGTTCGGGGTAGGGCTAGCTCATATGCTAACTTCCCAATACGTCTTAATACCTCAAAGGGTCCAACAATTCGTAGACTTAGCTTTCCTTTCTTTTTGAACCTCATCAATCCTTTCCAAGGGATACCTTTAACATTACTAGGTCCCCTATTTCCTATTCTTTGTCCTTTTATGTCAAATCAACATACTTTTTATGTCCATCTTGGGCTACTACCAACCGTCCTCTGATTAGATCTATTATATCCTTGGTCCTTTGGACCACTACTGGTCTGAGCATCTTGCGCTCTGCAACATCATCCTATCATAAGGGAGATCGACATTGTCTTCCCTCAAGGATCTCATAAGGCGATATCTCAATACCTGACATATGATCTATTATCGAAGAAAACTCAATCCGTGTTAAGTGATCATTCCAATTTCTCTCAAGTCTATTGCACAGACTCTCATCATAGCTTCTAGCATTATAGCTTTTGCTTCTCAATACCCATTCTTTTCTAGTTCGTAGTCCTTACTATCTTCCATACATAATACTATACTGGTTACACTTTTGCTCGTTAGCATTCTATAACCTTTTAATAATTGCGTCAACCTTAGTATCACGAACGCGTTAGATTCGGAATACCACCGCACTGATACTACTCCTTCCTAGCTGCTTCTATCTTCGAAAGCTTAATCCATCGTATAGAAGTAAAAGAATTTATTGAGAGATCACTATGATCATGAACACTTGTTATGTCGCACTAGTTAGTACAGAAGGTGGCCAGCCTTTAGTACTTGACAAGCAATTAAACAACATGTGGTATCCTACTAGGCTCCTATCACTCAGATAGATAGTCATTCGGCAATACCTCCCCTTCTGGAAGGGTTGTTCTTCTCAGCTTACATGAAATGAAAAGAAGAGAAAAGAACGAACTGAAGAGAATTGTATATACGTAAAAATATTGCCATAAAATATTTGGCTTGGAATCTACCTCTGAACTATAGAGGTTTGTCATAGGAGAACAAAACATATACGTATATATATCAACATCAAGTATTATAGCATCGTATATCACATGCCTAAATATTTTTTTGCTATTCCGTCCATCATTCTATGGACCCATGCTCTTCCTCGTGCTTATACACAATCACCTTTGAAACTCCCTCGACATCGAAAATCGAATCTGGGATCTCATTCTAGACATCATTGTTACTAGAATTCTATGCTTGCACCGCAACCTTCCTCGTATAATAATACGACTCTCTATTGATAAGAAAGAATAAATATTCAATAGGTAAATAATCGACCTAATTTTTCTATCAAAGATAACTTATACGTCCACACGACCCGATTAGTGGTACTCAATCTCAACATCCATTCCAATACAACTCTCATGCTTGTAATCAGCTCATTACTCGCCGAATCATTGCTTGCATTACTATGGTCCACCACTGACCTACTGTTGTAATTCACTTTCCATTAAATCTTAATATCTAACCATATGGAGTCCATACATGTCGTATAGAATTCTCCTAAGGAGGTAACATAATTACCATTCATGATTAATGAAGAACACTCTAGATCCTGATGTACATACATGACATGAAGCAGATAAAATTGCAGAAGAGTTTCAATCAAAGCAATTATAGCAGGTTAATACCATTCTTAATCATATACCTTCAATAGAAGACTTAACTCGAAGGTTCGTTTAGTCCTTTTTGAAACATGGTCCTGGATTATCCTCAGGATAGTTCCTTCTAAGATAGATAGCCCGCTCATGGCGATTATACGAATTAAACCTTTACCAAACTACTATTACGGTTGGGTATTGCACAGTCATCAGAAGGAATGTCAATCTTCCAAACCATAATACAACCTTCACGGCTTCCACCATCATCACTGTATTCCTCTGGAACGAGCGCCTATAATTATCCTCTTACATTTAAAGTGTCGGCCACCTCTTTGGCCTTTCCTGATAGTAAAATTTCCTTACAATCAATGTCTTTTTAACCACCTCAAACTAAATTTTCTACCTCACTTCAATCACTGCTTATGTGAAAATGCTTCTCTTAAGTCCTGGTGAGAAAAAAAAATCACCATTTTTCCATAAGTCATTGCCTTAGTGTTTAGATGTGAACATTGCCACGACTGACTCTCGATCATACTTAGGACGTCTTTTATCTTGGGTCCTTCATACTTTGATAGTTCTGACCTCCGTTGGTTCAATCTATACTTTCTCATGGTTTAACATGTGCCCCACTTGGCATTATTATAATTACGTCACAATTCCTTTATCAAAATTTCTATTCTTGAGAACTTTGAATATTACCATTCTCCTTGTAAAACTTCTAAGGTTATCCTTGAATCATTCCTCCTGTATTCCCTAGATATAGGGCATATCAAAATACCATTTACTAATACTAGAACCATTGTCTATGTACTTCTGAAAAATTTCTCTACTGATCTTTAAAGGTTGTTATTACCTTAATCCTTTCCAATTCATACTGTCAAAACTCATACTATCCCTATTAAGGGTGAAATGCCAACCTTTATGCATTCCCCTAGGATTCATTTTAAGTTACCGATGTTCTATCCTTAATTCCACCTTTAAAATGGTACATGCATCCTTCCATGGATGAATCAAGTCATATATCCCTGATAAGGGTGTCTTATTCAATCATTCCCACCTTGATAGTATATTCCTAATTTCATGATAACATCTGCATTCAAAATGAGGTCAATCAATATGGTCTTCAAAAGATAACAATGGTTATCCGCTTTTCTTGCCTGATTTACTAATGATAACAGGGATGTTCTGGAAGATATTGGTCGTGTTCAATGTGAACTTCTTCTTAATAATTCCTTATTTACTTTTTTTATTTATCTCAACAGTCATCTCAATATTGGGATATTTTTCATACCTGGTGTCTCCCTTTCTGGGTATCAAGCCACCGGTCTTACACTTCACATTCTTGAAGGTCACTTCCTTCATCCAATTTTCCTAATTTCTTACTTCCTTGTCTCCTCAGTCTATCCGCGTCTCATTATTTATCCTTCGAACTATCTCAAGGTTTCCTCGAATCCTCCAAACTTACAGGGGATAAAATATATGTATCTCTTATGCCTTCAACCATCAATTTTAACTCATGGTGAATCACCCTCATCCTGACGATTACATACTTTTCTATTTCTATTGCTACGAGTCTTTAGGGTTTCCTCATACCCAACTCCCTTATCATTCCTCAAACTCTATTGCCTTTATATTCCTTTCCACTTCAATTTCTTTTTATTTTCCTTTCTCTTATCATTATTTCATGAACCAACACAACATAAGCATTGATTTCAAACATCCCGTCATTCTGGATTCGTGTCCTCAAAAGGAATCTTGACAACTTTTACAACTTAGATTCATAATTCATCATAATCGCCTGCCTTTGTTCTGGCTCTAAAGCTTTTACACTATCTCCATAACCTTGGAAATTACTTTCCCGAAAACAATTGACTGAACTTTAATCAGTTTATTATAATCTCTGGCTCCATGCCTTTCTTGGTCTTTCACCAGTGGGTGGTCTCTCTCTTAGGAGGGTAAGTGACAAAAACAGTCTTTGTGATTCGTCAATCATTTAGAATCTCAAATGATTTTTGTATTTCCTTTAGCCAAGCTCTTGCCTCGGCTGGGTCAGCTATTTCCTTGGAACTCTGAGAGCTTAGCGACTTAAAAGTCCTGAAAGAATTTCACACCACATTGTTTCCTCAAGGTGGTGGTTAGGGGTAAAAGTATAAGTTTTTTAGGCAGGTCCATGGATTTCCCAATAGGAGTACCATCCTAGTTCTTCCTATCTTGCTCGACTTCTGTTTTCTCAGTCTAAATATTTCTTCCTACTCCCCATAATTGGGGTCATCTTTTGATTTAAAATCCTCATTTTCCACTTCATTATATTTTGGGTTCCTTATATCTTAATTGCGACCTCCCTGATTATCACATTCAAGGTTTGCCCCTAATCTTATTCCTCGTGGGGGCATAATGCTTAGAAAATTTTTGAGAATCTCTGGATATTTGTCTTACTTACTTTGCTTAAGTCTTTCCCTCGTTCAATCCTTGCATGATTGCAACTTATGAATTCTCAAGTTCTATAAACTTCATGACACTCTCTTAAGTGTTAATAGTGCAATTAACAATATGAACTTATCACAAAGAAACTGATTTGAACTGAAATTAACGAATATATACATAACCATTTGTTCGAGGGTACAATAACTGAACACATTAAAGAGAATTACATCATTTGAACTGATCGCTTCTATCCCAAAAGTACTACCATAGATAATCATGTAGTCATTAAAACTAATCATTCATAACTTAGGCTAATCCTCCAAAAGTGGTGCTGCATGTAATCCTTGTCTGAGTGCCCAGACCCTACACACTATTATGGATCAAGAAATGCGGGCACGCACGACATCCCTAACCTGCTCCATTAAGGCGGTGATGAGGTCTAAGATAGTCGCAAGTAGAGCTGGATCAATCTGACCCTCAAGATGGCCTCTAGCTGTAATTCGGGTGGTAGCCTCAATCATTTCCATGCTATAAGCTAATCCTGCCGGAAGTACCCCGCCCTCAATTCTTGGTGCAGTAAGTCGGTCCAACAGATCACTTCTAACATTACGGGCCTCAGAGAGGCCACCCCAAGTCATATGATAATTGGCGATAAGAGAAGCCTGAGGGGTAGCATCTAGCAGTCCATGGGGTGCAAGTGGTGCAGACCTAGGAGATCCAAATGGATAACCAAGCACGGTATCAGGTGACAATGGTGCAGGAGAGAAAGGTGGCATTTCCTCAGTAGGTGTTGGGCTCTGTACAGGGGAGGGAACAGGAATTGGTGGAACCTCATGGATGTGTTCAGGAACCTCTGGAAGAGGGTCTGATACTGGTATAATTGGTGCCATGGAAGGCCCCAATCCTTCTGCCCTAATTAACCTTTATGCCCTTGGTAACTCTTCATCCTCTAGTGCCACCCTCGCGGCCATTCTTTCTCTGGTAGTCGCCCTGACTACGGTCATCAATTCCTCAGCGGTCCTCTTTTCATTCTCATCATGATCCTACACGAGATCCTCGTCAGCAACAATCCCTTCTGGGATAACATGCTCAACCGCAACATTCTCAATATGAATCTCATCCGGTCCCTCGTTAGGGTACTCTATCGGATTCACAATTTGATCTCCAACATGTAATAAAACATCCTCATGCTGATGCTCCTGAACCTCAGGGTTCGGTGCCCCGCTGCCCTATACGAGAACGAACTATGTTACTATCATAATATTTATAAGGGTTCCCGTAAGGGGTTTAACTGTCAGTACTACGTTAGGTAGCCCGACTATGAACTTGGCAAGAGTTCTTATTATCTTAGTGAACTTATTATCTTAACGTCACATCATCTCTGAGGTTTATAACGCTTCGCTCTGATACCATTTCTGTAACACCCCCAAATCCGGGGTCGAGAATTCGGGTTGTCACGAGTTCCATTTCCCTTATCAATACTTAATCTTAACAGTCAACCAACAACTGCGTACTGTGACCCCACAATACACACACACACACCACAAGTTATAATCTCAGAGAAGAATACTAAAAATAACACAAGTCATTTTATTCCACAATTATAAACCGTTACACCTTAAAAGGGTTTCTGAATAATTTACATATTCTTTTCCATTATTACAATTCATACTATACATAAGTCTGGTACATCAGAAGTTGAAAGTCTAGCCTATTGGTAATTTCTACCTCAGCTACAGCGGCATCAACGCTTCCAGAAAACTGCGGAACATTTCCTAACCGCTTGCGAATTGGAAACTTGGTCCTGTTCATCTTTTCTATCTGTTGTTGTGTGATGAAAGAAGAAAGCAAGGGTGAGCAACAAGCCCACCGAAATAATATGTATAATAATTAACAATATATGAGAATTCTCATAGTACTCATGAAAGTCTTGGTCAAGAAGAAATGAACCAAGCTGATATCTTAACGCGACCAAGTCGTAAAATATTCAGTATATATATACATATATACTTTTCACAATCTTTGAAATCCTCTGATATGTATAATATACACAGAGTTCCAGTTTATAACTGTATAAAAATATCATTGCAATCTCATATATCTAACCTTGTCTCAACGTTTTTCTGAAAATCTTTGACATGCACAAGATAATCATTTACTAGATATAAGTTTAAAAGATGAAGTTACAAGATATTCCAATATACTTATATCTTTTCCGAATACTACTTGAACTACCACCGTTCAATGTATAAATAGTTCATCCCATAGATTAAGCTACAAGACAAAACTTGTATAGAATCAATCTTTAAAATATCATCAAAATAAAATGAAGTTATGAGATACTTCATTTGATGCAAACATCATTTTGAAAACTTCGACCCTGCCAACACTCAACAATCGCCCAACCGTAGCCTTTCTATCGAAGTGCTCTGGGTAGTGTTGCAGAAATATCCAATTGGATGATGAACTCATTACGGGAGTTTGCCGCGCCAGGAAGACCACTTACGATGATCAGTCGTAGTAGTGCAACCCCACCATTTTCTACATGTAGAGGAGAACCTGTCGGATTTACTTGTCAACCAAACACTGGACTCCTAAGAATGGACCGTCTTAGCGGAACTTCCGGGCCATTTGGGCCAATATAATAAGGCTGGGCTGGCGCCACTCGACCACTTACGCCACTCCTAGTTCAGATGAAATCCATGACCCTGAAACGTAAAGCTCGTTCCCCCTTTCCCCAAGTAAAACTTGTTGATACGGCTCCACTAAGAAGTTGTATCTAGTTGGAAAGGAAAACTCACCGATATTTCCCAGGCGATGCCTGTTAATGGATTAACTTGTTCCCAGAATTTTACTTCCCGAGAGTTGGGTAAGTAATCAAAAACTCTTTTGTCAACGCAGCAACCTTGTTGCGAATATAAAACACACCACAGAGTCGGATCCCTCAGGTTTTGAACGACTATTTAAATCCCCTTCGAAAGGAAGATCTTAAATATAAAAATGGGTTTTGGGTTCCGCCCTAACTTTTAAAAATCATTTTGAAGACTCGAAAATATTTTTAAGAATGTTTGGAGTAATGCTGATTTAATGAAATAAATCAGTCCCGATATATTAGAAAATATCCGAATATTATTAATTAAATAATATTCCCATAAGGATGATCTTTTTAAATATAATCGAAGTAGAAGTTTTAAAACTTATACTTGAAATGAATATTAAATAACCAAAGATATACTTATACGAAAGTACTATCTTTATTTATATAATCAAAAGTAAGTTTGATTATCGACACATTAATCTTTAATAAAATAAAGAATATTAATTAGTAAATAATCGGAGTCATAAGTCCTCGAATTAATATTCAAAATAATATTCATTAATAAAATAAATGGAGTCATAAGCCCTCGAATGAATATTCAAAATAATATTCATTAATAAAATAAACGGAGTCATAAGCCCTCGAATGAATATTCAAAATAATATTCATTAATAAAATAAAGTTATCGTATAAACCTTATTCGATTCATAGTTTTGAAAACTATATCTATATATATATAAATATATATAATATACTCGGGAACATCGACTCCCGGTTTTAGAAAAATGCTCACCTTTGGGTCCCCTATACTAAGGGTATACGCAACTACTGCTTATCTCTAGCATAGGTATTATGCAACTTATAAGCAATTGAATCAACAATATATATCAAGATTATGAAACAGACATGCATATATATCATATCACATGCTCCAATATATCGCAAGATTTGCTAATTAACCACCATGCATCTATCACAAGCTAATGCATATACATATGTATACATCACAACAACAGTATAACGGGTATAAAACTTGCCTGAGTGTTCCCGGATAGACTTAAGCTTAGAGTGGGTCCGATAACCTATGAACAACAACATAAGTCGGAATTAAACCTCGGTCGCTTAAGAAACTAGACTTTAACCAAGTAGACCCCTAACGTTCGCTTTCGCGCTTAACGATTCACTTAAGTCGCTCGAGTACCCTCGGGTCCACCATTTTTAATAAATTAACCATTAAGAGTTTTAAGACGATTCTTTCGCGAGTACCTTATCAACTTCCTAACCCACTTAACATAATTGTTTCATATCCCAATTAGTCATTTAAGGACCTTAACCAAGGTTTCAAAGTAAGTCGAGGGGTAATGGTTTGTTCGCGAAATGCCGTTACTTAAAACGGTCGTTTCTCCTAAACCGTACATCGGATTCAAGCGAACCACATATCAAAACGAAGCTCGTAACATGAGTTATCCAAAAATGGCAATGGTCAAAAGTTAACAGTGAGTTCTCGGGTCCTGATGTTATGAACAAAAACAGTCTAGGATAACCGGACATTACGACGGCTATGTTTACGCGATTACCAAATTTGTACAACTCTAAATCAATCCACAATCAACCCACAATCAACATTACAACCCAAAATCCCTCCAAACCTCACCACATAAGTCCATTACTTCTTGTTTTAACCAACTCATTCAATCACAACAAAAGCTACTAACCATATTAAGGTTCATTAACTAATAACCAAGATTCAACCATCAAAATCTCTACAAACTCAACCAAACTTTAAACAAACAAGCATCATGTTTCACATATACTATATCAATCATAACCATTCCTAAATACTCAAAACTAAAGCTAGGGTTTGGAGTTTATACCTTCTTGAAGCTTCTTAACACAACACAAGAGCTTTGAATGCCTAAAGAACCTTGATCCTTGCTTGTATAACCTTAAACTTTCATAAAAATTCAAGAAAACTAAATTTATTTTTTGAAAGTTACTATTCACCATCTTCTTCCTTGAATTATTGGAAGAGATTGTGAAGGCATTTGAAGCTTAAACTTATAGGATATCCATATCTATGTACAAGGAACCTTAGATAATTACCTCACTAATTAACAAAGCTTGGAACTAGGATTTGAGTTTTTTTCTTCCTTTGAAATGGACAAAGCCGAGAGCTCTTCTTGAAAATGGAAGTGTTTTGTGTTTTTTTATGTTTATGATTTGTTTTTGGCTTGGTTGATCCACTTGGTTTGTTAATTAGATTATTACCATGGTAAATTTTGTGTGGTTCACAATCAACCAACAACACACTTCTCTTTTGGTCATGCTTAGGTCATCTTCACATGTCATCATCTCACACTTGTCCTCTTCTTGTTGGTGAGATGACATCACTCTCCACTAACCCTTTGATTAAGTCCTAATCACTTGGCTAATGACCACTGATCTGTTATACAGTTCGCTTAACTTTCGTTCTCATTTATCGTTTGAGGGATCATACCCGGGATCTTATTACTTGGGTTCCCTTAACCTTTCTCAATACATTATATTCCTTTTATGATCCTCTCTTATAATCCTTGAATTTAAATCCTTTTAATCATGTTACCTTATACTCAATTCTTTCGGTATCTGGTGGATTTTCGGGAAAAATCAAAGTGTTCGGATTTGGATTCTGACGATCTTTACATACGCTTATATACCACATAGAGTACTAATAATATCCCAGAAGATCAATAAAAGAACCCCTACCTAGTGTGGCATGAAAAGTTTTCTTATTCAGCATAATCAGCAAAACACTGTTCATAAGGGTTTCAAAAATTCCAAAAATCGGGGTTATTACAACATATTCCCAACAATCTCCCCCAATTTATGGCTACAATGTCTACTAGAATTGTAGCCATAAATTAAGAGAAACTTGATGATAACAAAACACCCTAAAAATACAGATTTAAAAGGTAGTAGATAAAACCAATAAGTGCTGCATTATTTACTGTAAAATTTACCAGACAAAATGTTTAAAGATTTGCTCACAATCATTTTCAAGGTGCTCCTCTAGTCTAAGCAAATTGATCTATTTCCTTGATTGTCTGGATTTCTTCCCAAGCCTCCTGTTGTTTTCTTCTATTTGATTTTGGAGCTGTCTGTGGAATTCAAGTTCATCAGATTCTGAGAGATCTAGCATTCCTTGCATTTCCAGAAGAGTCTCATTGCTAGAGATGCTCAACTGGTCTTCTAATTTGAAGAATCTTATAACTCCCTTATCATCCATGAATTCCATCAGCCAGTAGGGCCTTAGATGCATTTTACTCCCTATATAAGGAATAGTTTAAAGTCTTTGGGAGTGCATCTTTGGCTCGAATACTCCTCAGTTCTTCAATCTTCTTTAGAACTAATCTTCTAGCTATCACATTGAATCCAAAGTTTTTTTTGAAGGATGAATAAACTTTTATCAGTACAGATTGGCTCTCTTGAAGAATCCTGTGAAGTGGCCATTGTATCTCTTTTCCTCCCTTGTACTTGAATACTAACCTTTCAGGTAGATTCCTGTAAGCATCAATTCCTCTAACTTCTTCCAGTTCATCTAGATAGAGGTTTAGATCAGAGAATTCCTTGATGTCCAAGATGTACATGGTATCTCCCTTGTTGACCTTGGTTTGAGCTTTGGTTAGGGACTTGGATCTGAGAGTTGAAGGCTTCACTTTCTTGACTGCTCTGGTCTTTTTCTTCTTTAGCTTCATGAAATGAGGTAGATTGAGTTCAGGAATTGGTAGACTATCCCAGTCTATTGGCTCATCCTTTGGAATGGTAGGTTCACCATGGAAATTCTTGGATGGATCTATCTTGAATTCTTCATGTGCCATAGAGGGCATGGATGTTTGAGTTGTTATAGAAGTAGACTTTTTGGGAAACTATTCTTCCAATCCTTCTTCATCAAAGTTCACTTTTCTCTTGGAGTGAAGTTTGTATCTAAACCTTCTTTTCTGCTGTGACTCTTCTTGCATTTTCAGATCCTTAGATCCAGTGGTTGCAGATGGTTGTTCAGGAATTTATTGTGTAGGTTTCACAGCTTGGAACTTGGCCAAGATAGCAGCTTACTCCTTCTTTTGTTTGAGCTTTTTAGCATCTAGTGCAGCTTGCTTCTTTTCTTCCTTCAATCTTGCCTTTTCTTCCCTTTTTGCTTTAACAAATTGAGGGTGTCCAGCCACCACACAAATTTCCTTACCAATTCTGAAAACCTTGGCAATTCTTCTTTTCAATATTGAATCAGCTGGATCCTTGTAGAATGTAATAGATCTTGACAACAGTTTCTTCTCATCAAGCTTTGGTATCTCATACACTGTGTCCAAAGGGTTCTTTAGTGAAGATTTTGGGTAGTTCACCTTTGGCTTCATGATTAGATTTGCCTTTGGGGATTTGATGCAGGATGTCTGGCCTTTTTCCAGATAGTGCATGCTCATATCATTCACAGAAATTTGCCTGATTGAGAATGATGAATAACTGATTTTTCTGACTTCTTTGCTAGACCAAACTTCTTTTGAATATCCTCATCAATTTTCTCCCAGTTTATTGGACTAAACTGCTTTTTCTCAGCTGCTCTCAAAGTGGCCGCTGCTTCATTAATTAGATAAATGCTATCTTTAGCTGGTGGCTTTGTGAAAGCAATTGTTGGCACTAATTGCTTTACTCACTTGAATGTTGAGCACCTTTTGCTTCCCCTCACTCTTAGAGATCTCTTTCTCCCCCTTTTTGTTATCATCAAGCTGAGTAGAGGAGGAGGTCTGTGCAGCCACCAGTTTTTAAAGCAATTCTGTTTATTGAGCTTGGTGTAGATGGATTGTTGTAAGAGAAGCTTCCATAGCAATCATTCTTTTGTCCAAGGAATCCTCCTTGGTTGCAAGATCAGAGTTTTTCCTGAGCTGTCTTTTGATGTCTATCATTGTTGTCTCTGGAAGTCTAGCTTCCAATTTGTCAGACATGTCTTTCTTGAGTTGATCAACTTCATTTTTAATGAGGGAGACATTTTGACTTTGTTGGTAGCCTGATATTTGCTGTAGTTGGAGAGATGCAAGATGTGCTTGCAGAAGCTTCTTGGTGCTAGCATTTGTGGATGATTGAAGTACAGATTATGTTTAGCTGATAAGTTGGATGAGTGTTGTCTTCAAATAGTGTTCATCACACTTCTTTAAAAATGCCCAAGATGGCATGCCTGATCTTGAACTAGGGCCTACTTCTCCCCCTATGTCCAATGGCTCTTCTTCACTATCTCCACCCTCTCCTCCAAAGAATTCTCCTGAGCCACCAATGTCGTAATCAACATCACCAGTTATTGAAGGCAAAGTTGTGATGGCATCCTTAGCTCTTTACATGGATTGTGTGGTGTGCACCAAGTTTAGCATCCTTTTTGCATTGTCATTGCTCTGTCGAGCTAGAAGTTGATATGCTGGAACAGGGTGAGTAAATGCCTCAGCATCCAAGGAGGTGGAATCTACAACAGCTTGACTTTGCTGAAATAGTTCCTCCCTGTTAGCATCCTGGACATTCATTAACATCACTTGCAATGACACCCACCATTATATCTCATGTACCTGCATTTCTCTCATAATCTCTCTTTTCTTGCATCAAGGTCTCACCTTGGCTCCCTACCCTCACACCCTCACCTTCACCATCTAAGGTGGGACTCCTCACACTCACTTTTGCCAGTCCTGAAGAAATGGACTACATTGGATCACTCTTTTTCTCTCCTTTTTCCTAGGAGCAACCCACAGTCTCACTCATGTCACTACCTTCCCTCAATCCTAATAGTGATTGCACAATTACTAAGTCATCTGTACTTGTAACTATAGTTGAACTTTGGAGTTGTGCAGAGACACCCGACGGATGAGAAATATCCATCGGTGTAGTAATTTGACTATCTTACGGATGACTGTTGTTAGGCACATCCGTCGGGATACAATCACTACTCGACGGATGAACAATATCCATCGAGTGAGTAGAAATGAATGAGTTTGGAGTGGAGACTATTATGGACTCTGTGCATATTGATGAATCATGTCAACATCCAAAGATTGTGTGGGAGAATTCGGTGTTTGAGGCGTTTCAATTTGTACAGATTTTGGCTGTGACTCCATATTTGTTGGGGCCACATCAATTTGACTTTGAGATGGTGCAGTGACTGGGTCTTTAGCTCCAGTTTGCACTGTGTGTGTACCCTGTGCATCCCCAAGGGTTTTATATTTCTTCTTTCTTGTGTAGGTTTGTGGTGAACTTGTGTCCCTACCCCTTTTGTTCTGTGCTCCTGGTTGAGAGCTTGTTTCAATAGTTACATCCTTTTGGGAGGATGAAACTAGAATTGAGCTTTTATCCTTATTAACAACCACAGTTTATTGGGAAACTGTGGTGTGGCTTGGTTTGGGTACACTATTCTCACCATCCTTATCCTTAGGGCTTCTTTGATTTTCACCATGTCTATCACCTGTCTTTCCCACCTTCACACTCCCCTCTTTGTGTTTAGTGGATTTTACAACTGGCATCTTTTGAGAGATACCAGAGGGGGTTTCTTTGTCTTTGGTTTTGAAACTTTAGTAACTACATCACACGGATAGCTCCATTCTTTCCTAAGACCCAATCTCCTAATTTCACTTAATTTAGAGATGGTGAGTGCATAATCCATGGATTTTAACATGTTAACAATATCAGTGTCTGTGTGTGGAGTAGTGACAGTAATATCAGGAATCTTAAAGCATGCTTTAACAATATCCCTATTAACACATAATTCCTTACCTTTAATAGTGAAAGTGATGGTCTTGTCAGTTGATTTGTACACTGCAGTCGTCCATATTTCTTCCACAACCTCACAGTAGATAGTGGGAGACTCCAACATGGCATATTTGAGCTTATAGCCTTGCACAAAATCCATCATTTTGTGGTAGTCTCCAGACTACTGAATCCCCTTGTTCACTAGAGTCGTGAAATTATTCTTCTCATAGATAAAGCCAGTTTGTGACATGATTTTTAAGACTGGTGTCATTGTTAGAGAGTAAAAATTGCAGAGAGAGAGGGTAATTGCTTTTAAGAAAGAAAGAAGTTAGAGCAGATGAATTGAGAATGATAAAAGAAAAGAAATGAAAATGAATTTTGCTTTTATACTATCTCAAAAATAATTGTCAAAAGTAATAAAGTAAAATAAAGTGACCAATTAAAATTTCCCAAAATAGTCGTTTAAAAAATAAACTGTAAAAATTCCATCACTTATCTGTCGTGTTATGCTTACAAACTGTAAGTATAGTCGATGGATAATGTTCAGAAATCAACGGCTAGGAATGAGACAATTCGACGGATGAGGATAAATAAGTTATTCGTCGAGTTATAAAAATTTCAGATTAATAATTGATTTTATTAACACATTGTATTCCGACGGATGATCAAACTCGATGGATAATGATCATCCGTCGGGATGTAAATTTTGACTTAGCCAAAATTTCATCCAACACTGAAAAACAATTACATTTTTGGCTGCTTTACAACTTGCAAAATATCTGAAAAGATTCAAGTGTAATTAAGCATACCTAACTCACTTACCAACCTTGAAAAGGTGGATTCATCCAGTGGCTTGGTAAATATATCTGCAAGCTTTTTTTCACTTGGAACAAAATGTAGTTCCACAGTACCATTCATTATGTGTTCCCTTATGAAGTGGTACTTGATGTCTATGTGCTTTGTTCTTGAATGTTGTACTGGATTTTGAGTGATGGCAATTGCACCTGTGTTATCACATAAAATAGGAATTCTTTCCACTTGCAGACCACAGTATAGCAAATGGGTTTTCATCCACAAAATATGTGCACAGCAACTGCCAGCAGCAATGTATTCAGCTTCTGCTGTAGAAATAGAAACTAAATTTTGTTTTTTACTGAACAATGACACAAGCTTATTTCCTAGAAATTGACAGGTTCCTGTTGTACTTTTTCTATCAATTCTACAACCTGCATAATCTGCATCTGAATAACCAATTAGATCAAAACCAGAATCTCTAGGGTACCAAATGCCAAGTTTTGGTGTACCTTTGAGATATCTGAAAATTCTCTTAATAACAATTAATGAGATTCTATAGGATCAGCCTAAAATCTAGAACAAAGACATGTAGCAAACATTATATCTAGCCTACTAGCTGTTAAGTATAGAAGTGAGCCAACCATGCCTCTATAACTTGAAATATCCACAGACTTTTCAGTAGTGTTTAATTCAAGTTTAGCTGCAGTGGCCATAAGAGTTTTTACAGATGTGCAATCCATTAGTTCAAACTTCTTTAAAAGATCATAAATGTATTTAGATTGACTAATGAATATTCCATCACTAACTTTCTTAACTTGCAAACCAAGAAAGTAAGTTAGTTCTCCCATCATGCTCATTTCATACTTACTTTGCATCAATTTAGCAAACTTTTTACAAAGTTTTTCATCTGTAGAGCCAAAAATAATGTCATCTACATAAATTTGAACAAGTATGCTAGAGCCATTAACATTTCTAAAGAATAAAGTTTTCTCTATAGTACCTCTAGTGAAGTGATTCTCTAAAAGAAACTTTGACAAAGTGTCATAACAGGCTCTAGGTGCTTGCTTCAATCCATAGAGTGCTTTTAAAAGATAGTATACATGATTAGGTAGATTTGGATCTTCAAAACCAGGAGGCTGACTGACATAGACTTCCTCCTCCAAATCTCCATTTAGAAAAGCACTCTTGACATCCATTTGATAGACCTTGAAATTGGCATGGGCTGCATAGGCTAAGAAGATTCTGATGGCTTCAAGTCTTGCAACAGGAGCAAATGTTTCATCAAAATTTATTCCTTCTTGTTGACAATAGCCCTTAGCAACCAATCTAGCTTTGTTCCTGACTACTATGCCATTTTCATCTATCTTATTTCTGAATACCCATTTGGTGTCTATTGGATTCTTTCCTTTAGGCTTGGGTACCAGTTTCCAAAAATTATTCCTTTCAAATTGGTTTAGCTCCTCATGCATAGCCAAAATCCAATCAGGATCCAATAAAGCTTCTTCTACCTTCTTTGGTTCTTCCTTAGATAGGAAACTGCTATATAGACATTCTTCTTGAGTTGCTCTCCTTGTTTGAACTCTAGAAGATACATCACCAATGATGAGCTCAAAGGGGTGATCCTTTGTCCATTTTCTTTATTGAGGTAGATTAGCTCTAGATGAAGATGCCTCATTGTTGTCTTGATGTGAGATTGAGTTTTGATTATTAGAAACTCCCCCTGAGTTTGTGAATCTATGATTTGAGAAAGGGGAACTTTCTGTAAGTGATCTATTCTGACTTGCAGCTTTTTTGATGACCCGACGGATGGTGTATTTTGAGTTCCGACGGATGATGTTGATTGTCTCCCGATGGATGATGCAGATTATTTGTCGACGGATGAAGCATTCTGTAACTCGATGGATGTTGAGTTATTAGCTTCATTGATTGTAGATTTTTCTACACTATCCTTATTAGTAATTTTTTGATCATTTTCATCATCACTGTCATCACTAACCATCTCCACATTGTCAAATTTGAGGCTCTCATGGTAATCTCCATCTTGCAGTCCTTCAATCTTTTTATCATCAAACACAACATGTATTGATTCCATAACAATGTTGGTTCTCAGATTGTAGACTCTGTATGCTTTACCAACAGCATATCCAACAAAAATTCCTTCATCTGCTTTAGCATCAAACTTCCCATTCTGATCAATTTGATTTCTCAAGATATAATATTTGCAGCCAAAGATATGAAGAAAATTTAGAGTTGGCTTCTTGTTCTTGAACAATTGGTAGGGAGTCATGCATTTTCCTTGATTAACCAGAGAAATATTCCGAGTGAAGCATGCAGTATTTACAACTTCAGCCCAAAAGTATGTTGGTAACTTGGATTCTTCAAGCATTGTCCTTGCAGCTTCAATAAGTGATCTGTTCTTTCTTTCTACTACTCCATTTTGTTGTGGAGTTCTTACTGCTGAAAACTCATGCATAATCCCATTCTCTTCACATAATACTCTCATAACAGAATTCTTGAACTCAGTTCCATTGTCACTCATGATTCTTCTAACTTTGAAATTAGGATTATTGTTGACTTGACTTATGTGATTGATGATGATTTCACTAGCCTCATCTTTAGACTTAAGGAAATACGTCCAAGAGAACTTTGAGAAATCGTCTATAATTACTAGGCAAAATCTTTTCCTTGAGATGGACAACACATTGACTGGTCCAAACAAATCCATGTGCAGCAATTGCAAAGGTTATTCAATTATTGAATCAAGCTTCTTTCTGAATGATGCTTTGATTTTTTTTCCCTTTTGGCAAGCATCACACAGTCCATCCTTAGAAAACTCCACTTGAGGAATACCTCTAACCAGTTCTTTCTTTACAAGCTCATTCATGGTCTGAAAGTTTAGATGGGATAGCTTCTTGTGCCATAGCCAACTTTCATCTTGACTTGCTTTACTGAGAAGATAAGTAACAGATTCTACATTTGATGAGTTGAAGTCAGCTAGGTACACATTTCCTTTTCTCACTCCAGTGAGAACCACTTTGTTGCTCCTCTTATTTCTCACAACACAGGCTTCTGAATTGAAGGTTACTGAATTGCCTTTATCACAAAGTTGGCTGATACTCAACAAATTATGCTTGAGACCATCCACTAAGGCAACCTCCTCAATGATGACATTGTCTTTTGAAATCAAGCCATATCCCACAGTATAACCCTTGCTATCATCTCCAAAAGTAATACTTGGGCCACTAGTCAACCCTTGAAATCAACCTCCTCAATGAGTATGGTAGAATCACCAGTCATGTGTCTTGAACAACCACTATCCAAGTACCACGGATTCTTTTTATTTCCCTGCACACATTAAAATCAAATCAAGTTGATTTTGGTACCCAAGTTTCCTTGGGTCCTGCCTTGTTAGCTTTCTTCTTTGTTTCTTAGGTTTGATCTCATTTGACTTAGGGATATCAGAATCATCCTTAGTCATCTGAGTTGGACCTTTGAAACCATTCATCAAAACAGAATTATCATGCATATTTTGATTAACAGGAAATGGCATGCTATTTACAAACATGTTATTCCAGTAGGGCATGCTAAATGGCATTTGAGGCATACTAA